>NC_064807.1:34088536-34203219 GCF_023721935.1 Panthera uncia
GAAAGTTAGAATGTTTGCAGTTTATTGACATCACAGTCTGGGGAAGTTAATGACTATAAGCTTACTAGGTTCCCTCTAACTCCTTTGTTGCCTAGATGGAATGAGACAAATACTGAACTTATTGAAAGTAAATTCAAGGTCTTTTATTTTCTGCTGCTGTACCAAAATACCATACACTGGGTGGTGTATGAACAGAAGTTTATTTCTCACTGTTCTGGGGGCTGAACAGAATGTCAGCCTGGTAGGTTCTAGTGAGAGCCCTCCCCTAGTTGCAGACAGCAGACATCCCACTGTGTTATCACATGGTGGAGAGCAGAGCAAGCAAACTCTCTCAGGACTCATATAAGGGTACTAGCCTCATTTATGATAGTTCTAACCCTATAATGTCATCTAAGTTACCTCCAGAAGCCTCCCCTCCTAATACCATCACATTGAGGGGTGGGGTTTCAACATATGCATTTCAATATTTACTCCATAACACTTTCTACCTCTTGACCAGAAAAAAAAAAAAAATACCACTTTTAAAGTGTTGAATACTTTTTTGCTTAGTTGCATTCCTAGCCACAATTTCTCCTTCATGAGGAAATAAATGTTCAATACGGACTCTATCAAAGCTCCTGCCTTCACTTATAACTTGCCCCAACCTCATTGTGCATAAAGACAAAACAATGGTTTATAGTTAGCAAATATGCAATTCCTTTAGTAAATTTAGAAAAAAAAGAAAAAAAATATATATATATATATTCAAAATTCAAAAGAAAAACCTGTTCCTTTAGTTTGGAGAAGCATAAAAAAAAAACAATCAACAGCCTTGAGCTTCCGTTATAAATGAGTTTGCTAGTAGGCTACTTACCTGTTTTTGTAGTTAGAAACTATACAAAAAAGCATGAAAAAAATTTTTACTCCAATACCATGTTATAAATTAGTGGAAGGAAGTGGCAATCCAAATAAAAGTTTTGAAATGGACATTTCACTCTTTGATATGCTTACAGGATTTTTTTTCCCCTTAAGGGATTTGGTATGAAGGGCTATTAACTAAGGACATGGTATTTGAAGTGATAAATACAAAGTAGACTTCTCCTCTTGCTTCTTTATAAAAATCTTAAAATCTATTATTTTCATAGAAGACTTATTTAAATGGTGTTTTTGATAATTTTTATTATATATGAACTTTCTTACTTTTGCTTTGATGTAGCTAAGATATTATAGACCTCACTTAGAACATGATGAAAGGAAGGTTAGGGTTATAAAATTGAAACCTTACAAGGCCACTGTCTTAGATCAAAGACTTCAGCTGAAAATAATGGGCTGGTTCTGATAATTCATTCTTATTAAGGAATACACTTTTTATCCAACCCCAGGCTACATTATAATGCTTCTTTGCAATACTATGTAAGTAGGCAGGTAATAGCACTGGAAAATTTTTAATAACCCTATTGTCCCCTAATCTTAATATTTGCAGTAGGAGTGAGAATTTATAAGAATACTAAAATGTGGCATGTATAATTTCATGATGAGCAGTAGCATGCTTAATACTCTTCAAAAAAAGTTAATGCTTGAGATAAGTAATGATTTCAATATGAGCAATGTGTTAATTATATTTATACACATATGTCTAAGTATATACTTCCAAATAAATTATACACACAGACACACAAAGCATAAGAAATTCATAATAATACTGTATTTAACTGGTAATTACTTATCCATTATAAACACTATTAAGAAACAGAAATAAACAAAAAAATAGCACCTGAGCATCTAAATAAATTGTACAAAACTCTTTTGTTAATGATAAAAAATATTATTCATACCAAAGTTCTCTATCCCCACATTTGGTTATCTATTTGGTTCTCAGCAGGTTAAAATAATCTTATTAGGAGGCTGGCTAGAGGCAGGTGCAATGGCAAAAGCAAGATATTGTCAACTAAGATCTGCACACACACAAATATGTAACATGCATATACACATTAGGCTTGTTGCTAAGTATATAATAAATTACTTACTCCCTTTAACTGAATCTAAAGGTATCCCTATAATAAAGCCTAAGACAAAATTAGTCATAGCAACGACTTTAAGAAATCCTTAAATTATTTCATAAAGTTTGGTTTAAAATGAGGATGTTTATATATTTAAGAATGATACTTTTGCATAAATAATTAAGTTTTTATTTTTTAAATGAAGCTTGTGTATATATTCTAGTTATCTGATAAGTTTGCTCAGTCCCTCTGAGATAGAGATACTTATTCAAAACTCTCTAATTTTCCTTACCTTTAAAATGGGGATCATAACACTCACTTTACAGCACTGTTCTAAAAACTAAATAATCAAGTGAATGAGAAGACAAGCCACAGAGAGAAACTATTGCAAAAGACATATCTAATAACTGTTACCCAAAACATTCACAGATGTCTAAACACTCAACAATAATAAAATTAACAACTTTAGTAAAAACTGATAAAGGATCTACACAGACACTTTATCAGAGGGTATATAGGTAGAATATGGGTATATAAAAAGATGTTCAACAGCATGTGTCTTTAGAGGTTTGCTAATTAAAACAATTAACTACCTCTACAAACCTATTAGATCGGTGAAAATGCAAAACAATAGCAGTGACAGATGCAGGTGAAGATGTGGGGAAACAGAATCTATATTCACTGCTGGTGGGAATCCAGAATGGTGCAGACACTTTGGAGGATCAGTTGGCCATTTTTTATACAAGTAAACATATTCTTCCAGATGATACAGCAGCTGAACTCCTTACTATTTATTCAAATAAGTTGAAAAATGTATCCACATATAAACCTGCATATAACTTTTTAAAGCAGCCTTGTTCATAATTTCTGAAATTTGGAAGCAACCAAGACGCCCCTCAGTAGGTGAATGGATAAATAAACTGTACATCCAGACAATGAGATATTATTCATTGCTAACAAAAAATAAACAATCAAGCTATGAGGAAGACCTGGAGGAATCTTATATACAAATTCGTAAGTGAAGAAAGCCAATGTACTTACTATATTATTCCAACTACATGACATTCATGGATACATAGTGTATACATTAACTCTACTTTCCCATCAATTTTTTGGTGAACCTCAATATTCTCTAAAAACAAATAAAGTCTAGAATATAGAAATGAGAGCAGTTTGCCAAGAATTTAGCATGTTTTATGTCTAGTGTGCACTCAACAAATGGCATCTCTGTTGATTAATAATGCTGAATCTCAGAAAACTAGTAGAGAGCCTGAAATATGATAGGTACTTAGAAAATAATTTGTGCAAAATATCTGATTTTCAGCTATTTCATGACAATAGAAAAAATAATAAAATGATATAAAGATGATCAACAATAAAAAACGAGACAAATTATCTATGATTTCAAAGTTTTGCACTCTAGAAAATAACTAACTAAAATTACAGTTTGCCGAGAACTTAATCCTTATTTTTTTTTGGCAATATTATTTTATTTTTTTAACATACTACATGGAAGACATTTAGAGCACACATTGACCTAAGACCATAAGGCTTGCCATACTGCCACAAAACAATGGGCCATATCCTCCCTTTGATAGTGGTTGATACTGTATGCTTTAAAGTATGGCAAATCTACAAGCCCTCCATAAAGCACTTAATTGGGCAGTGAACTATATAATGTGGTGGGACATGTCTCCATGACCTAAAGAGAGGATGGGACTTGATTTCTGTTACATATTTAATCCAGGAAAGTGGAACCCATTTGACTTTCATGCTTAATTTCCTTTTGCATCTTGCCAAATTATTTGTTTCCAGAAGACTTCCAACATTATTTTTCCAAGATCATAACAATTCTTTTGCGTGTTACAGGTTCTGCTATCTTTTCATTTAATGACAGTAATTTCAGCATTATGTCAAAGAAGCAACCTACCCAACCAAATTAGAATATCTAGAGCAATTAAAAAACAAAGCCCTAAATGTTCATTTTAAAATATATTGCATTTTAATTTAACATAGATGGGAATTTGCCTTTCGTTTGTTTGGCATGTTAAGTGCTAACAACATGCCCCAATAACTAAGACTTTTAAAAAACTTCATTAACAGCTTCAGAGGGAAATCATGTCTTATTCAGATAATTATCTACTCTCCAGTTTTGTTGCTAAAGTATTATCTTACAACTTTCCCCCAAAAATATAATTTCTTACTTTAAAAAGCAAAATGCAGGGGCACCTGGGTGGCTCCATCAATTAAGCATCTGACTTTGGCTCAGGTCATGATCTCACGGTCCATGAGTTTGAGCCCTGCGTTGGGCTCTGTGCTGACAGCTTAGAGCCTGGAGCCTGCTTTGGATTCTGTGTCTCCCCTCCCTCCCCTCTCTCTGTCCCTCCCCCACTTGCAGTCTCTCTCTGTCTCTCTCCCTCAAAAATAAACAAGAAAGGAAGAAAAAGAAAGAAAGAAAGAAAGAAAGAAAGAAAGAGAAAGAAAGAAAAAGAGAAATAAAGAAAAAAGAAAAAGAAAAATCCAGGAGCACTTGGGTGGCTCAGTCAGTTAATTGTCTGCTCTCCTGATTTCAGCTGAGGTCATGATCTCAGGGTCCTAAGACCAAGGCATAGAGCCTGCTTAAGAATCTCTCTCTGATGCTGCCTCTCTCCTGCTTGTGCTCTCATGTCCATGTGATCTCTCTCTCTCTCAAAAAAAAATCCAAACACTAATATATTATTATTTTTTAATATGAAATTTACTGTCAAATTGGTTTCCATACAACACCCAGTGCTCATCCCAACAGGTGCCCTCCTCAGTGCCCATCACCACCCTCCCCTCCCTTCCACTCCCCATCAATCCCCAGTTTATTCACAGTTTTTAAGAGTCTCTATGGTTTGCCTCCTTCCCTCTCTGTAACTTTTTTCCCCTTCCCTTCCCCCATGGTCTTCTGTTAAGTTTCTCAGGATTCACATAAGAATGAAAACATATGGTATCTGTCTTTCTCTGTATGATTTATTTCACTTAGCATAACACTCTCCAGTTCTATCCACATTGCTACAAAAGGCCATATTTCATTCTTTCTCATGGCCAAGTAGTCTCTGGATGTCTTCTTTAGAGAAGTGTCTATTCATGTCTTCTGCCCATTTCTTCACTGGATTATTTGTTTTTCAGGTGTGGAGTTTGGTGAGTTCTTTATAGATTTTGGATACTAGTCCTTTGTCTGATATGTCATTTGCAAATATCTTTTCCCATTCCATTGGTTGCCTTTTAGTTTTGCTGATTGTTTCCTTTGTAGTGCAGAAGATTTTTATTTTCATGACGTCCCAATAGTTCATTTTTGCTTTTAATTCCCTTGCCTTTGGAGATGTGTCAAGTAATAAATTGCCGCAGTTGAGGTCAGAGAGGTTTTTTTCCTGCTTTCTCCTCTAGGGTTTTGATGGTTTCCTGTCTCACATTCAGGTCCTTTATCCATTTTGAGTTTGTTTTTGTGAATGGTGTGAGAAAGTGGTCTAGTTTCAATCTTCTGCATGTTGCTGTCCAGTTCTCCCAGCACCATTTGTTAAAGAGACTGTCTTTTTTCCATTGGATACTCTTTCCTGCTTTGTCAAAGATTTAGTTGGCCATACTTTTGTGGGGCCAATTCTGGAGTCTCTACTCTATTCCATTGATCTATGTGTCTGTTTTTGTCCCAATACCATGTTGTTTTGATGATTACAGATTTGTAGTAGAGGCTAAAGTCTGGGATTATGATGCCTCCTGCTTTGGTTTTCTTCTTCAATATTACTTTGGCTATTCGGGGTCTTTTGTGGTTCCATACAAATTTTAGGATTGCTTGTTCTAGCTTTGAATAGAATGCTGGTGCAATTTTGATTGGGATTGCATTGAATGTGTAAATAGCTTTGGGTAGTATTGACATTCCAACAATATTTATTCTTCCAATCTATGAGCATGGAATGTTTTTCCATTTCTTTATATCTTCTTCAATTTCCTTTTTAAGCTTCCTATAGTTTTCAGTATACAGATCTTTTACATCTTTGTTTAGGTTTATTCCTAAGTACTTTATGCTTCTCGGTGCAATTGTGAATGGGATCAGTTTCTTTATTTGTCTTTCTGTTGCTTCATTATTAGTGTATAAGAATGCAACTGATTTCTGTACATTGATTTTGTATACTGCGACTTTTCTGAATTCCTGTACCAGTTCCAGCAGACTTTTGGTGGAATATGTCGGGTTTTCCATGTATAGTATCATGTTATCTGCAAAAAGTGAAAGCTTGACTTCATCTTTGCCCATTTTGATGCTTTGATTTCCTCTTGTTGTCTGATTGCTGATGCTAGAACTTCCAACACTGTGTTAACCACCAGCAGTGAGAGTGGACATCCCTGTCGTGTTCCTGATCTCAGGGGGAAAGCTCTCAGTTTTTTCCTATTGAGGATATTAGCTGTGGGATTTTCATAAATGGCTTTTATGATGTTTAAGTATGTTCCTTCTATCCCGACACTCTCAAGGGTCTTTATTAAGAAAAGATGCTAACAAAAAAAACCACACACAAACACACACACACACACAAAGGATGCTGTATTTTGTCAATTTTTTTTTCTACATCGATTGACAGGATCATATGGTTCTTAACTTTTCTTTTATTAATGTGATGTATCACATTGATTGATTTGTGAATACTGAACCAGCCCTGAAGCCCAGGAATGAATCCCACTTGATCATGGTGGGATACTTTGCTAGTATCTTATTGAGAATTTTTGCATCCATATTCATCAGGGATATTGGCCTGTAGTTCTCTTTTTTTGCTGGGTCTCTGTCTGCTTTGGGAATCAAAGTAATGCTGGCTTCATAGAATGAGTCTGGAAGTTTTCCTTCCCTTTCTATTTTTTGGAACAGCTTGAGAAGGATAGGTATTATCTCTGCTTTAAATGTCTGTTAGAATTCCCCAGGGAAGCCATCTGGTCCTGGACTCTTATTTGTTGGGAGATTTTTGATAACTGATTCAATTTCTTCGCTGGTTATGGGTCTATTCAAATTTCCTATTTCTTCCTGTTTGATTTTGAAAGTGGGTGGGTGCTTAGGAATTTGTCCATTTCTTCCAGGTTGTCCAGTTTATTGGCATATAATTTTTCAGAGTATTCCCTGATAATTGCTTGTATTTCTGAGGGATTGGTTGTAATAATTCCATTTTCATTCATGATTTTACTGTTTGGGTCCTCTCCCTTTTCTTTTTGAGAAACCTGGCTAGAGGTTAATCAATTTTGTTTATTTTTTTCAAAAAACCAACTCTTCATTTCATTGATCTGCTCTACAGTTTTGTTTGTTTGTTTGTTTTAGATTCTATGTTGTTTATTTCTGTTCTGATGTTTATTGTTTCTCTTCTTCTGCTGGGTTTGGGGTGTCTTTTCTGTTCTGCTTCTATTTCCTTAAGGTGTGCTGTTAGATTTTGTATTTGGGATTTTTCTTGTTTCTTGAGTTGGCCTGGATTGCAATGTATTTTCCTCTCAGGACTGCCTTCGCTGCATCCCAAAGCGTTTGGATTGTTGTATTTTCATTTCCTTTTGTTTCCTACATTTTTTAAAATTTCTTCTCTAGAAATTTCTTCTCTTTTAAATTTCTTTCCTGGGTGACCCATTCATTCTATAGTAGGGTATTCTTTAACCTCCATGCTTTTGGAGGTTTTCCAGACTTTTTCCTGTGGTTGATTTCAAGTTTTATAGCATTATGGTCTGAAAGTGTGTATGGTATCATCTCATTTATTTTATACTTATTAAGGGCTGTTTTGTAACCCAGTATGTGATCTATCTTGGAGAATGTTCCATGTGCACTCTAGAAGAAAGTACATTCTGTTGCTTTGGGATGCAGAGTTCTAAATATATCTGTCAAGTCCATCTGATCCAATATATCATTCAGGGTCATTGTTTCTTTATTCAAGCACTCATATATTAAACAATTTTCCTATATGTAGGGGCCTAAATTAAATATTAAATGTATATATTAAATGCTATATATTTTCACTGTGAGGTTGTCCAGATGGTTTATAAAGAATCAAGATGAGTCAGTCCCTTTCTCACTTCTATGCACACCATTTTCTAATTAAGACTCCATAATACATAAACAATAATTAAAACTAGTTGTGTAAAAATACTGTCCATGGGACTCCTGGATGGTTCAGTCAGTTGGTTGAGTGTCTGACCCATGATTTTGGCTCAGGTCATGATCTCAGTCTTGAGATCAAGCTTCATGTCAAGCCCCATGGTGGGCCCTGCACTGGGCATGGAGCCTGCTTAAGATATTCTCTCTCTCTCTCTCTCTCTCTCTCTCTCTCTTTACCCCTCCTGGATCACATGTGCTCTCTGTCTCTCAAAAAAAAAAAAAAAACTATAAAAAAAGAAATAAAAAAAGAAATAAAAATACTGTCCAGTAACCAGAAAATAGTACTTTAAAAACCAGTGTTTCAAATAAATTAAACTGTATATTTAAAAATTATTTTCAATGTGTATTTATTTTTGAGATAGAGAGAGACAGAGAATAAACGGGGGGGGGGGTGGTCAGACAGAGGGAGACACAGAATCTGAAGCAGGTTGCAGGCTCTGAGCTGTCAGCACAGAGCCCGATGCGGGGCTCGAACTCACGGACTGTGAGATCATGACCTGGGCTGAAGTCGGATGCTTAACTGACTGAGCCACCCAGGCCACTCCTAAACTGTATATTTTAAAACTAATACATTGTATTCAGTCTTATCTCACTCTTTTTCAAATGTTTTTCAAAGCATATCTTTTTAATGCTTCACTATAGAAGCAATCTTGTTTTCTACTGACAAATAATGACTACTCTTGTAACAATTCTATCAAGCCACGGCACCATTAGATAATGTGGAATACGTACGGCTTACTCTCCCAACACAGAATATGTATATTTGGGTTTATTTGTTTACATTTGTGTTTCCAGCAATGCAAGCTCCATGATACAGGAAAAAAAAAAAAAAAAAAAAAACATGTCTGCCTTGTTCATCACTATTCATCTTGCCAACAGTACTAGCCAGGCATACTCTAAATTTTGAAAGAGAACGGTGATATGACATGATTTATATTTTAATAGTCTAAGGTAAAAAGAAAGGAAGCAAGGGAAGAAAGGAAGGAGGGAGAGACAGAAGAGAAATGGGGAAGGATGGGAAGGAGAAAGAAAGGCCCTGTGACAATCAGGAGATCAGAATGTTTGTGTCACCTAAGGTATTGAACAGCTAAGTTATTTTGAGGGGTTCATGCTCTGGTGCAATGGTGGATCTATGTGAACTCTCAAGTTTTTGTAGATTTTAAGAGTTTTTAATACTAACTAGCAATACACAGATACAATATACAATACACAAATACAATATAGCACAATACAATACACAAAAACACTCAGCAAAACACACATACAACATATACATAGTATCTATATAATTCTTGATCTAATTTAAAGGATATCAATGCCTGATTTTACAAAAGTAGTCAAATATTGCTATTCTACATAAGAAATTACAAAATGGTATTCTTCTCTTTGAGAGTAAAGAACCGTAGCATTCTTAATACTTCACACAGTTATAAAATATCTTGAAAGCCTAGGAAGGTAAGGTCTCAGTTCCAGTATTTACATGTGTTATTACTGAACCTCCTTATGGAGGATCAAAACAAACCTATTATCTAATTATTATGAAAGTGACATTCAACTCTATGTGCAATAGAAAAAGAAAATTGTTCAAATATATACCTTAGGTAGTTAAATTGGAAAACTGCAGCTGCATTTCCCGAAGGAATGTAATCATGAGTTTATTTGCACCACATTACTGCTACAACAGCAATAGGCTTCTCCTTAAGAGAAAACAGTCTGTGCTATAAATACACAATAACGTATGGAGAAAACCATCAACAAGGATAGGAGAGCTGAGTTTTGTTATGGTATTCCTTATTATTTAACACCATATGAAGCAATAGTGTTTTCGTCCTCTGTCAAAATATCTGAATAGATCAGTGTGAAAAGGTTGGGAAAATATTTTCAATCACCACTTCAATAGATTCTTTATGTAAGGACAATATGCTCCACACAAAGTAACATTCCAAAAAGACAAAGCAAAATGTCCAAAGTGACTAGACCACACATGTCTACTGAAGACGTGTCCTTTTTTAGAATTACATGAGTTAATTTACAGATGGGACTGCTCCAAGGCATTAAAACCACTTGGATTTTGGTGTCTTTCACATGATGCTCATTGTAGTCTACCTTGTCCATAGTTTTCTATATACACATTTTTCTCTCACTTGACTGCGGAGGACTTGGGAGCAAAGACATTTAGTTGTGAGCATTTCTACTGAAGTTATTATCATAAAGATCAATACATCTCACCCTCTTTAACCAAGACAACAACCGAATTTACTTTTTCCCTTTATTTGTGAGTTGAGTTATTTTGTAAAAAACTCACATACCGTAATTCCTATCTAATTTGGGGATGTAAAAATAGCAAAATTTTATATTAAAAAACAAGCTAACAGGTATGTTTATGAATTACATATTATAACTAGCAAATGTATAATAATCAAAAGCTTGAACTGAAATTAAATATTGGAATGGGTTGATATCATTAATCCACTTCTTTCTTTCCATCACTGCAGTACTCAGCAATATCATGGAAGGGAAATACTTATTTTGAAACAGGATTAGAAAATTATACTAAATAATATATAAAGGTAAAATGCAACCATTAAAAATATCTATGAATGAATTTATTAAGTATATTAATAAACTTGATTTTATAAAAATAGTTAGGACATAGATATTTCAATGTAAGCAAAAAAAAAAAAAAAGTGACAACATCATCTCAATAAAATAGGTTTTAAAATAAAAATCAACCCAGAGTGTTAGAAACAATTATCAATTTAGCTTCTTTATCTGTCCCCTTATAGATAGCTCAAACACAAGTTAAACAGAGTTATCCTTTTTTTTTTTTCAGAATTATACTTCATCCCCTAAAAAATCCCTACACCAATATTGCCTATATTAATAAATGTCACCAATCAGTTTGCATAAGAAAAAAAATGGGTATTATAACCAGAATATCTTTCTTTCTCTTATTCTTTCATATCAAAATTACAACTAAGACCAGAATTTGATTTTTAATTTATTCACTGGTAAAGTAACAATGAATGTTGCATAAAACTGATTTAAGTGAGAATATATATATATATAATATTATATTATATATATCTATTTATCTACATATATATATATATATATATATATATATATATTACATCAGTAAAATACTTCCCATTCTCTTCTAATGGTTTTGATTAATAGTTGTAGCAGCTGACTGAACTCATACTTTAGATGTTAAAAGCAAAGTTTCATATGCAAAATTAAGTTAATTTTGTTAGTAGTGTAGTAGCTAGGTTTGGGTAATTTTGATGATAAAGTTTTATAAATTTTCTCACAGATACTCATCCTTTACAGATATTATATCATGCCTTTCACTGAAAGAGTTTTTATTTACATTACTCCCGAGTATACTAATAACTGATTTTAAATAGACTGTATCTTTGTAGATGCATAAAAACATTTACTCACATGGGTAATAAAGAGAAAACTATATATCTAATGAGAAGACAAGCTACAAACTGTCTGTAGAGTTTCTTACATAGCCTGTGTTTAAAATTAAAATTAAAATAATGAAAGAGGTGTATGTACTAACCATTAGCATATGCAGAAATGATTGTTGGTAGTGATAACCACTTATGAGCTTAGTAATTGCTATTAAGGCTTAATTATTGATACTGACATATAAGAATTTTTTTTCTGAAGAAGAGAGTGGGGAGAATCTACTTCTAATATTTCTTTAGCTTTAAAGAATCTCTTCTCATATATTAACTGCATTTATGAACTAAGCTAGAATTTAATGCTCATAGGAAACCAAATTTGACATATCTTCTCGGACATGCAATTAGATCAGTGCTTTTCCCATTTTAATCCTAATACAAGGGCTTCTAATTTAAGCATTCAAACTAAACTGAACCTATAAGGTCTGTCAATTTCATCTACAAAGCTCTTTTGTTAGACAGTTCCATCCAAAGTCAGACAATTCATTTTACTAGGAAAAGAACTGATCAGTAGAAAAATAAATTGTATCCTTAATGCATGGACAGATCACTGGATTACTGCTAATGTACTGCTAGTCAAGCAGAATCTCCTTTTGAAGGAGCCTTGCAGTCCATGTCATAAACTGATTAAAAATCAGTGAACAAGTACTTTCTACCTTTGTTGTATATTAATGAGAAACCTTCTATTTCAGAAAGCTTTTGTAACTGGTAACCTTTAGATTCCTGAAACTAGAGCACATTAGAGCTGTGTAAGCACACACAAAACAAGTTTTCTCCATCAGTCTTAAGTATAGAAAATTATATTTTAAAATTGAATTTATTGCAATTACTTAAAACCTGTTATATACTCAAATTCTTATACATGAGCCAGTAATCAGTGTCACTCTTCTCTTTTGTGCATATGTTTGTTTATATTAAGCAGAGTTATGCAAAATAATGCACATGTAAGAAAGAGAGAAAGAGTGGGGGTGGGAAGGAGGCAAGGATGGAGGGAGGGAGAGAGAGAGAAAGAATAATTCAGAGGTTGACAACTATAGAAAATAGTGTTCTGATTCAAAAAGATGAATGGCCAACTTTCCAGTTATGGATAAAAACCCTAGGATGGGTTATTTAAAGTCCATAAGTAATTGATGGACTTACAAATGAGATAAAGATTTACGGTATTCACTAATTTATCTATCTAGTCTGTTTGAACTGTATACACTTGAAAAATAGTGGCTGTACAAGATTACATCAGAGTAGAACATTTCTAGTGAGTAGACAAAATAGATTTTTCATTTAATATCAAAAAATATATATGTTGCCACTGTTATAGAACATGGAAGAAGGAGGGGTGCCTCGCTGACTCAGTCGGTAGAACCTGTGACAATTGACCTCAGTGCTGTGAGACTGATCCTCAACACTGGGTGCAGAGCTTACTTAAAAATAAAATCTTAAAAAAAAAAAAAAAGAACATGGAAGAAGGAAAACTACGTTGATCAGATTCTTACCATGTTCTAGCACTCTGGTTTTCTGACTTCTAGGAGACCCTAAATACTCAGGAGATGTTGTGATTCCATGAAGTCAAATATGTTACCCAGGGGTCCTCAGGTACTGGATGGGACAAAGCTTCAAAGTTAGGTCTGGGGTGTCAAGGCCCATTCTCTTTCAGCCACACCCCTACATCTCACATGTAACTCACCCAAAATTGTACTCTTTGAATTTATTGTTATCCCTTTTTTTCCCTAGATTACATTAAGGATATTAATATAAGTGTCTTCAAATAATCATTTGATTATTTAAAGGAAATATTTCTTTCAAAGTCCTGAGGTAAACTAGGAACTTTGCCTATCAAAATTCCAGGGAGCATATTACAGAGAATTTGACTGGTAATTTGATTGAAGTGATTTACCATCTTTCAAATGTTTATTTTTTACTTGTTTTAATAGCCAAAGTATGGATATTAACTCCAAAATGAGGAAAGGTATAAAGTATGAAGAAACCAAAATCATTCATCTTCTCAAGTTATAAAGGAGCAAGTGCTGTGTATGCAAAAAATAAAATACTGTTGTCAATTAACCTGGTATAAGTTTTGTGGAATGGGGTTATTCAATAGTGATCCACATGTCAAATGTGTATACTCTTTGGAACAAAAATTCTACATCTAAGCATTCATACCAAAGAAATATATATGTATGGAAATGATAACTGAAGCTGTATTCATAACATCAAAAAGAGAGGAAGCAATAAAGTGTTCATTGGTAATGGATTGGCTAATCAAAATATTGCACCTTTGTAAGATGGTATATTGTACAATCATGCACTCAAAAGGATGATATAATTACATTTTGATTGACACAAAAATATGTCTGTGACACAGTGTAGAGTGATAAAAGCTGTATCAACCAATCATAGTTGATACATTTCTGTAATTTGGATCATTTTTCTAAGAGAGAATGTTCAACTTCTAGGATATGGTCTCTGGTAGGAATTTGTGTGATTTTTGCTTTTTTTTTTTTTAAAGTTACAATTGTAAAGTTAACTCAATTTTATAAAAATAATGACAATGTTTAAAAACATTAACAAAATATTACTCCGACTACTCCTACTACTACCAATGGGATGTACATCTTAAGTCATTGACCTTGTATTTACTTAGTTGACAAACTGTGTTAAGTCAGCCTCCACAAGTCTTATTTTTTGGTTTCTGTTATTCTAGCTAAGGCCTTCATTTTATTTCAACTATTTCAGCTATACCACTGCAGTAGTTCCTCATCCTTGGATCTAGTTTCTTTCCTCTTCAGGAGGAAGAATGACATTACATTACGTTACAGAGGAGGAATGACATTACATTGTCATTCTAAAAGCAAGAGATTGTTGAGTTCATCTTTCATATTAATCTATCAGAATGATCTAAGTAGAATATTAAGATCAATATCAATTTCTCCTTCCACACTTTTTTGCCCTTAATTCTTCCCCTCCCTTTCCATGGATACATTGTTGTATATGAATATCAGCTAAAAGGCCTGGGTATAGGTCATTTGAACTACTGATAAACTTTTGTATTTGTATTATTAAAAACCAAATAATACCCATCACATCTTTTTAAACATGTTCCATGTTTACCCACAAAGTGCTAACACAAGGGGACACAAAGTCCTTAGCCTGCCCTTTAAGATTGCTCTATAATCTGATTCCTTTATAGCTTGATTTCTTCTTCACTCCCTTTCCCCCATGTGATCCATTGACAACTGATTACTCAAGGTGATAAACCCCAACTCACTTTTTCTAAATTCCACAATTTTTTTCTCTTATGTCAATTTTTCTTCTTGCACCTCTATCAAAAATCCAAATATTTCCATACCCTGTTACAATACTATTACTTCCCTATACATTCTGAGATATAACATTCATAATTAACCTCTCTCATTCTCACTTTCCAGTCAGGCATTTTACTTTTCTTATAGTGCTTAACAGTATCTTTTTAAAAAAAGATTTTATTTTTAATCTCTACACCCAATGTGGAGCTTGAACTCACAACCCTGAGATCAAGAGTCACATGCTCTGCTGACTGAGCCAGACTATTGCCCCAGTGTTTAACAGTATTCTAATAAAGTATTGAATGGGTCTATGAGTACTATGGCCAGAACCAGTGAAACTGTCTCTCCCTCACTTACTCGTTTCCATGAATGCCATGATGTAGTGTATGTTAATGTATTTCAAGTTATACAGTGGCAAAATATGTAAGGAGTTATTCTTTCAATTATATGCAGTAGTAACATTGCCTACTCTTATAAACTAGTTATATCTTTCAAAGCAAATTCGTTTAAAAGTCCAGGGATTTTGAGAAGGGATACAAGTGCTGGCAGTGAAGACCAAGTCACCTACAAGCAATAGCTGGATAATTATCCAGTTCAGAGTAGTTGGCAAATGCTGGCAAATGTCTAGAAAGCTGGTTGTCAAATATTAGCATGCCTCTAAATCATTTGTGGTGCTTATCAAAATGTAGATTTCCATTGTGTCAGCCAGATACTTATTCAGAGATTTGTGGTGTGCCAGGGGGAGTGGAAGTCTGCATTTGTTGAAGCATCCCATATGACTTTTCTGCAAGTAGTCTGGGGGGGGGTGCAATTTACAAAACATTCCCTTAGAAATGAAACACTTGCAAATATTTCTAAATAAGAATTTATGACCTACATATATTATTAGAACAACCTGAAGTAAAACAAAATTCTTGTGAAAATGGGCGAATTTTTGTCCATTTTCCATTTCAAAATCAGAGTTAGACTCATAGATCCTCAAACTCAAATAATAGTTTGCTTTGTCAAAGCTAAGTGCTTTTGAATAATACACCCTCAGGTCTCACTCATGGAAAACGGAAGAAGCTCTTAAAACAAGAACTGATTATAAGCACGACTGATAAAGGAAATGAATTCCAGTGTCATTTTTTTTTCCTTATGCAACACTATTGAATAACCATCTGGACCTGACAATTTATTTCCTGAATGGTCTTCAACAAGACTTCATATTTCCTCTCTAGAAATAAAACAAGAAATTTCAAAGGATTTTGCTTATTAGTAGAAATTTTTGCTAATTGCAGCCTTCAAAGTTTAAATTAGGTCTGATTTGGTTACCCTGAGACATACAATATTAGAGTATATTGTATTAATCCTTAAATGCCTTCTTAATTACTACTGCCTTTTTAGTACATTGTTTATCTCTTTTTCTTCTAAATGGATCCAATTAAGTTTTGATTGGCTTTTTTTTCCTCCTGAAATTATAAACTAACTCTTATCTTCTTTGCTCTTAATAGATTTGTTCATTCAGCATAAAGAGAAATTCAGTTGCACTAATCATTTTAAATGTAAACTTGCCCCTGGACTTGTTAACACTCTAAAGGTAACTGTACCTTTTACTTTATTATTATTATTATTATTATTGTTATTATTACTATTATATTATTATTATTTTACACTCTTAGTTCAGCCAACTGATTTTATTTTCCTCTTAGACTAATATGATTTTACAAATTCAGGACACCAACGTCAATAATGGTTCCCATAACCTTCCTTCACTTTCTTTTGTATCTCCTATCCACCAAGAACTCACTCGGGGAGGAAGTATCTCTTTGGGGATCAAACCTAAACTTAAGTTTTGAATCATTAAGTTTTGAATGATATTTTGGTACACGTATTTCTTTTAAATTAACTTCTGATGTGCTGCTCTAGTACAAGATGATAGTGAAGTAGCAAATTAATAGCAGATTTGTTCTCTTTCCCTGTTTTCTACAATGGCAATGAGAGGTAATTTTAACTTCCACAGTTTCTGAGGTGGACAAGGAACACAATACAGAGGGATTCTACTTGTGCAGTTGTACTGCCCCTGATTGGTATGAAATTAGCTTTGGCCCAAGCATAAGTAATCTACTTTCTATCACTAAGGAAGAGCCAGAAGCCAGAAGATCAAAGTACTGCATCGAGTGGAGTTCTTAAAACCATATGTGAGTGCCAGAAAGGAAGGAACATTTTAAGGTGCCATTTTAAACAAATTTTAAAAATAGAATGCAATTGTAAAGTGTGTTTGAAGTACTGAAAACTTAAGAGTTTTTAACTTGTTAAAATATCATTTATCAAACTATCTGAAAATAAATAGTACTTTAAATGAGCATTTAAAACTCTACAAACTAGGTTTTTATTATGTTTATGAAATAAAACTTAAATTTTCATAGAAATTTGGTCAATTTCAATTAGCTTTAGTGTTTTTTCATATCATTTTTATAACTTAAAATCATCCATCTAAAATGTTAAAACAGGGGTTCCTGGGTGGCTCAGTCAGTTAAGCGTCTGACTTCGGCTCAGGTCATGATCTCGTGGTCCATGGGTTCAAGCCCCACGTTGGGCTCTGTGTTGACAGCTCAGAGCCTGGAGCCTGCTTCACATTCTGTGTCTCCCTCTCACTCTGTCCCTCTCATGCTCATGCTGTCTCTCTCTCTCAAGAATAAATAAAACATTAAAAAAATGTTTAAAATATTAAAACAGAAATAACCTTTATGATAAGAATTCTGAACATCATGTATATTATAGTCATTATTGACCATTTAAATACTGAACATATATAGATGATTATAGCCATTTGTCCATTAAGATATGCTTGTAATCCAATGATATTATCAACTGTGATATTATTAATTAATTCATTACCACCCTTTATAAATATTCTATTGGTCCTTTCAATTCTGTTCTAGCTTATTTTTTTCAACATTTATTCACATAGAAGGGACTAAAAATTTTAATCATCTGACAGTAAATTAGAGTTATATTTGACAAAGAATTAGGAGTGATTTCTGTTGAACTAAAAATAAATAGAAGACACCATGAAAAGTGTGTTTAATGTGGAAGAAAAATAACAAGACCAGAGTAGCTGAGAGAAGAGACTCACGGTTATCACAAATATGCCTGCATGAAACCTCCAAACCAAAGGAGACTATGATTAGGGAGTTTTTATGAGATTTGATGGGAAGAATAAAAATTGCCACAGTACATTAAACCATCAGGACTTGTCAGAGATACATTTGGGAAGGTGAGCCAACCTTTACAGTCTGTGTACCTGCTGTGAAAAATGAATCACATTGAACAGATCACTATGGGAGTGGAGATTCAATTATTAAGAAAGCTATAGGATAAAGCAAAAGGAATTTACATTGTCTCATATGTAAAGAAAACAGGTATCATACTACATGATTCCATATTATACTTACAATGTAACTTTCTGAGTATAGTTGTAACAAATCCAAATAAGTATAATTATTAGTAAATTCCATCATCTAAAGACTATTTCTTAATATATTATAAAATATTGATGGATAATTTACAAAGAGCAAAGTAATTGTTTGTTGTAAATTAAAAAAAATACTCATATAGGTGAATTGGTATAATTGCATTATCTACATTTAGATATTGTTTTATTTGTGCCTGCTATTTTAAGCACTTTATTAAAGAATAATTCATTCAAAACAATCCTATGAAGAATACACTATTACTATTCTTATTTTAAATGAGAAATAGAATCATAGAGAAGTTAAATAACTTGCCTGATATCACACAGCTAATAAGTGGCAGAGATGGGATTCCTAACCAGGTTAATCTTGGAGCTCATGATGAGAACCATTTTACATAGCTACCTCACAGAGAGAATGAAATTAAAACTACAGTCTGAACTCTATCCATCTATCTATGGCTTCAATTCAATCTTTATAGAAATCCTGAGTGAAAGTTACTTTTCATCCAATTTCACTGATGAGAAAATAGAGGCTACAGAAGATTTAGCAATGTAAGACTGCAGCTCTAGTAAGTATAGTCTACACATACCATCTGAATCAGCATAACTCCAATGTCTGAAGACGGAAAAAGATTCTAAAAAGACTAAGGACACATATATAGATAGTAAAATATATGCAAGCATTCAACCTCAAGTATTTGCTGACATGGGTTGTAGACTTAGTCTAAACAATAAATCCCTGTTAATCAAGGGAAAGGGAGGCATGTATAGGGTAATAACAATATAAAAATTGGAATGATAATATAAAGCTATGTACAAATTCTCAATACTGAAGTTTGTTAAAAATAGTGGCTCAAAAACCACTTCACAAGACTGAAAAACAGGTATAAATTTTAGATCTAATCCTAGAGAACTATCTACCATTATCGTTTCACCATACATTTTAATGTCCTGTTCATAATCTTTAATCATATAAAATACTCTTAATATACCTTTATTTATTTATTTATTTGTTTGTTTATTTATTTATTTGTTTTCGTGCTGATTTTCTTTATTCCACCATCGGACTGTAAGCCACAAGGAGAGGGGGAAGATACCATGTCTGTTTCTCTAACCAAGATACACTTACAGCCTATTAAGTTGCTTAGTTCAGAAAAATTACTCAAAAACAGTTAATGAATATTGACATGCTTGAACCTATTACCAAACAGAACTTCTACTTTGAAGAGAATGATGGCATACTAAAACTCTGAGGATTCTTTCCACAAGGAACAATTAGGAATTGCTATCTATCTTCTATCTATCTATCTATCTATCAATCAATCATCTATCTATAATTATGTTGTTGTTTTGCTGGGCTTACATGATGTTAAGAAAACTGCCAATACTATAGAAATGAACAGACTTCCATAATTATGAAAAGAAATTAGAGCTGTGAGTAGTGATTGTAAACAAACACAAAAAGGAAAGTTATTTTGAAGGTAAAATTCAGTATCAGTATTACTAGGAGTATGTGGAAGGCAGTTTAAGAAGTATATGAAGGGACATCTAAGACTCCCCAGTTAAACTCAACATTCTTCAATGAACCAAAGGGATCCATGTCTGTAGTGCCCTCTGGCTCCTGGAAGAAACAAGCCCAAATCATTTTTGGAGGGAAGAATCCTACTAGGAAAAAAAAGCAATAACTCAGCCTGTTTACAAAGATTAATTGAATATGAACTCCTAGACAAAATAAGCACAGAAAAAGGTTGAAACTGAGGGATATAAAAACATAAGCCAGTCAATTATACCTAAAAATGCTGTTAACTACATTAATATTAGACAAAATAAACTTTGATATTAAATGACCTTTCCACACAGAAAGTATCACTGTGATAAAAGATTCAATTTACTAAGAAGATATGATTCTAAATATGTTTTATATGCACCAATTAAAAATACTTTGATGTCTATAAAAGAAAAACATGCTTTATATCACTGGTGGTTGGGGGCAGTGAGGGGAGTGAACTGCAAATTTACCATAATAGTGAAAAATATGACGCCACATTTCTCAATGATTAGTTGGTCAAGCAGATAATAAAAAATAGTTAAGCTATAGAAGTTTTGAAAAATACCGTAAGTTTTATTTGGGAACATATGGCCTATGTAGAATCCTATGTACAAAACTAGAGAAGGAATTCTCATGTCAAAATCACATTCAACATTCATAAAAATTGACCACACCCTAGTCTGAAAAACAAGTCTAAAATATTTAAGAGAGCGTGCCTGGGTGGTTCAGTCGGTTAAGCGTCCAACTCTTGATTTTGGCTGAGGTCATGATTTCAGCTTTCATGAGTTTGAGCTCTGTCAGCACAGAGCCTGCTTGGGATTCTCTCTCTCTCTCTCTCTCTCTCTCTCTCTCTCTCAAAAATAAATAAATAAAAATTTAAAAATTTTAATAGATTTTTGACAACTGCACTCTGACAAAGTCAATTATGAAAGAAAAGCAAATAGAAAATCTCTAAATATTTTCAAACTAACCACTTCAAGATAGCTCATGAGTCCTTTCCCCCACCCCAAGTTTTTATGTAAATTCCACATAGCTAACATATAGTGTACTATTAGTTTCAGGTGTAGGATTTAGTAACATTACTTACATACAACATGCAGTGTTCATCACTGGGGAAGAATGTGGAAACATGTGCAACTTAAGGAGGTAGTCTTCAAAGCTCACTAGGGAGTCAAAGTTGCAAAAGGGAGAGATGCCTTTCAGCAATTAAGTGATGGAGGAGAAAAGAACCCAAAGGGGAAACGATTGATTTTTAAAAAATCAAAAGGTAACACAAACGTGGCTCAACCTTTCTCTCTGTTCTCCCATCTTTTTATTCCCTCCTCACTCCAACACACACACCTAAACACAAACGCTTTGCTACACACAAAAGAAGACACTGCTGATCTAGGAATCTTGGAATACACAGATAAATACACAAAAGGTAAAAGATAAGCAAAGATGCCAAATATACAATCAGTAAATAAAAACTACCTCTAGAAGAAACAAAGTTTCTATAGCTATAGCTATAAAACATAAGTATAAAAAGCATAGCTATAAAAATAGAGATCATGTGCCACCTGATGGAAGTATACACCATCTCAAATTAATCTGGCTCAAAAATTGTGGTAAAACAGATCAGTCCTCTTTGGCTAATAGTTTACACAGAAATGTTTGATATCAAAGGATGACAACAGCAAATTCCCACTGTGAGAACTCTTATGAAGCAGGCACACAACAAAAACAGGACAGGTCAAACCAGTTGGGTATCCTCAGTTCTCCAACCTTGTAAAGATTGACAGATAGCCATAAATAAACAAACAAACAAATAATAAAAATGAATAAATGAATGAGTAAAATGAATGAGTGAATGAATGAGGCAAGGAAAATCACCAAATTCAGGAGGGCCTGATTTGCCAATTCAACTCTACTTGTGACTCAAAGATGGTTTGATTAAAACCAAAATGAAGGTGTAGGGAATATTTATTCCTGCCAATCCTTCTTGAAATCCAGAATCAGTCAATAATTTTCAGAATAAATAATAGCACACAGGAGTGAAATAGTGCTTACTCAGATAACAAAACTGATATAAGATATGCAAAACTGTCACAAGATTATCTGAATACATTTCTTGCTTTTGAATATAAAATAATCTATGTTCATTCCTGTTGAGAACAATATTTTTAAAATAATATTTTCCTTTCAAATTTTCCCAAGATAAATAGGATATCAGGGAAACAATGAATACTGCTAAGATTCACTTACATTTGACAGTTATATGACTCATAATAGCTTCTCAATCTTACAAAGATATTTTATTTCAAGCCATGCTGTCAAGGTAATTTTTCATCACAACTATTTTTCTACTTAATATGAAAAAAAGCCTTTATCTTCTGTAATCTGCAAAAGGACAAATAAATTTTCTGATTTGTAGGATTGGAATATTTCAAAACTGGGCTCCAAAGTATCTAATTTAAATATATTGCTTTGAAAATTAGAAGATAAACAGAAAGGCTCATTTTGCTATCATTTGTCCATCAAGCCCAGAAATTAGAGGATAGCAATTTATTTTCACAAATTGCTAGAATTATTGCCAGTACTTCTAAATTAAAAAGTTTAAAACACAAATTGATTTATTATAATCATTTAGTGAGCTACTATTAATGAGAAATAATCTTATATTTAAGCCCCAAAGTGATCATTTCAATAATAATTAGAAAAAATACTCTATCGCAAGATGTATACTAGTGTTTTTCTTAGGAGGCTTTAGTTTCTAAATTTACTTAAAAAATTTTTATTTCATCTTTTATTCATCTTTGTAACAAATTTACCTTAAGTATTTTCCTACTATTGGTTAAATATTTTTAATCTGACAAGTTGATAGTCTCTGATTGACAGCTGTCATTCACTGTAGGAATTACTATAAAGGTAGCCTATAACCTATTAAAACTTCATCTACCACAACATGGCAAATTAAGTTATTAAAATATAGTGTTAAATAATCAGTAAACATCATTCAAAGCTAAATTATCTGGCTAAAATGAAATGTGTCTCTTTTTTTTTTTTTTTTTTTTGTCATTTTTAAACCCGATTACTATCTGAAGTTTACCAAAGCAAATAAATCAGGAGCAAGTAACTTACATCTATAAAGCTCATGCTCTTAAATAAATTAAATTTAAATGGGTAAAGGCAAAGGTGATGTGAGTTATTGGAGGGAGTGATGAGGAAGAGGTGACTGGTCATTACTTACTACTAACATATTACTTGAAGGCTGGAAGCCTTAGCATCTTGATTTACTTCCACCACATCCCCTTCTGGGATCAAGAGGAAGAAGGCATGCACCTTCTTAACTATGTGGGGGTTAGCTAAGAAGAAGAGAAAATAAAGCCTGGTTTAGTGAAAGCATTTCTCTGCTTGAGCTGACCCACGGCCAGACCACCCAGACCATCCACCTCTCCATATGGGTGAGCTGAAGCGGTGCACATCTCTTTTCCATCTAACTTCTGTGAGTGTTAACGGGGTGGGGGTGGGGGATCCTTTCTTGCTTCTTGCATTCTTAATGTCCCACACAGTGTAGGAGGGAAGGATGTAGGATATCTCATGGATGGATGGATACCTTCTGATTTACTTGCTTGGACTTTGGATTTCTTCAGCCCTACAGGCCTGTCTAGCAGCTACTGTGGTCAGTTCTATTGGCTGCATTTGAGGAAGTGGGAGATTAAGACTGCAAAGATAACAGTGAAACTAGGAGACCCTGGGTGGCTTAGTCAATTAAGCCCCAGACTCTTGATTTCAGCTCAGGTCATGATCCCACAGTTCATGGGATTGAGCCCCAAGTCCGGGCTTTGCAATGACAGCACGGAGCCTGCCTGGGATTCTCTCTCTCCCTCACTCTCTGCCCCTCTCCCCCTCAAGTTCACCAAGTTCACCTGTGTTCTCTCTCTCTCTCTCTCTCTCTCTCTCTCTCTCTTTCTCTCTCTCTCTCCCTCTCTCAATAAACTTAAAAAAACAAAAAAAAAAACAAAAAAAAAACTAAACTAAGATGCCCTAGTAATTGACCCCTAAGCTCTTTTCCAGACCTCAAATATTGTAATTCTATTTCTGGGATGACTGGGAATATTACGGGGAAGCTGAAAACATTCAAATGCTTTAAGGATGAAATTTATATTATCAACAAACCAGAGCTTAATAGATATTAAAAATAAAACAGGATACTGTGGCCTAGGTCATGCCATCATCGAAAGAGAATCCGGATAGTTGCCCAAAAGCGCTGCGTTAGATTTTGGTATTCCCTACATAACTGCTGCATTGTTTAGGTAACTACTTAATTTTGAGCCTCAGTGTTGTCATTTATAAAATAGGAACACTATCATGTCTTTCATAAGTTTTGCGTGTGGAAAAAAAAATGAAGACTGGCACAAAATCTGGAACCTAACAACTGTGGGTGTGTATCTGTGGGTAATTGAATAATTTGCAGTTATATATCACTATGTTCCGATGGAAACATTCTTATTAATCTTATGTTTTTCCAGTTATCTATTAAGATTGGTGGCTCTAAGATACTGTTCTTTCAATACTTCATTGCAGTTGAAGTGACAAAATTATCCAAAAGTTTTATGTAGCCTTGTTCTTACATATGATTGGATGTTCATCTTCTCGATGGTGCATTTCAAAGCCCTAGTCACAGAGTGCAGTATCCATCCAGGAATCTCCCTCTTTGGCCTCTATTTCTCTTTTTCTATCATTTCAACAAAAGGAGTCACAACAGAAGGGCAGCTTTGTTCTGGGCTTAGGGAAGTTGATCCTAAATTTTTGATTTCACAAAGTTTAACAAAATGAGAAACAATATACTGTGTGACACTAGCTCTTCACAATTATGAAAAAAATATTTGAAGAGAACTTTTATTATTTTAAAGAGAACTTTTAAATATTAGATTATATAATTATATTATTTTATATTTATATTTACTTTATTTTTATTTATTTTTTCCAAATTTATAATAGATATTTAAAAATAAACATATGTTGGAGAGAAAAATATTTTAAAAATGTAAATACTGATCAAAGCTGATCTTTTGATTTACTCAAACCTGGAATATATTTTTTAAATTAATGTAATGAAAACACTTATAATTTTAAAATTTCCTAAACTAAAACGTAATGTTCTTTCTGTAGTGTGATTCTGGAATATAGAGGCCTGCTTCCTTGATTAACAGATTGTTTGCTTCATCAACTCTGTATTCTTATATTAGACTGAAACATTATCAGAAAGCTTAAGACATGAAAACATCTAAATGAATATTGTTCTCTTCAGTTTTTTGTTTTTGTTTTTGTTTTTGTTTTGCTTTCCTAATCTATGCTCTGGTTTCCTAACAGCCTGGGTAAATACTGCCCCCATGCAATATTTGAGTGGTATCAAAACAAGTGATGTATAAAGATATGATCTTAACATATAATCCTACTGAAAATAATATTGTCTAAACCCAGCATGCTACCACATGTGGGCCCCCACTGCCTCCCTATGTGACCTTTTTTCACTTTGATATCTTTTTTTTAATCAGAACATCTGAAAAGAAGCAAACACCATATGAGGCTGGGAGAGATTGCTTCCCCTCTTCTTGTATCTTTATCCTTGAGGAAAACTAATCTGTTCCATGTTATCCCTATACAGCAAACAAGTCATTTTAATAATAGAAAAGTGAATGTTGAGTTTAGCATTTGCTTTAATTAAAAGGTGATCACAAAAGGACGGGTTTCCTAGCTGGTTGCTGACTTACAACAGAAAATAATTGGCACATAAAAACCAGCAAGAGAAACACCATTTAGGATGTAGAAGCTGTTGACAATAAGAAAGTAATAATGCAGTAAAATCATTTATGTTTATATAGGGGATGCTGTATTTATGTCTATTCCCAGTTATTAGCATTCCAGAGCTTAGCAAAGACATCACCTTGAACTTTCTTCCTTGTCATTACCCATTCTCTTTCTCTAACGATTGATGAGCTTGACAACCTCGTTAAACTGCCAAATTCATAATTTGCAGAGGCTCTAACTCTCCAGTCTCTGGATAACAACAAGGTGATGGTTTAACACAAACCTGGCACTGATATTAATAAAAAAATTGTTTTATAAGCTAGGTTGCTAGCATGCCATCCTTCTTTAAGTCTGTACTGGCTTGAGGGAAAATTCTAAGAGGTTCAGAATAGGACTAGGTGATCTTTCAAGGCTCTTCTGACCTGCATTTCTCTGGTCCTATAGTTGTATTGGATCCTTTTCCCCATACTTCTAAGGGTGCACTCTTTTTTTTTCTTTTCTAACGACTTTCTCTGATACTTCCTTTATATATTGACAATTCTCACATTTTCTATCAACTGCCATCTGCTAATAACTCAGGATCTCTGATTAAGAGATTTACAAGGTCTATTTCTTAAAAAGCAAGAATTTAAGAGGGTTTATGGTTGCTGTTTCATTTTGTTTTTGGTGGAGAAGATCAATACAAGTGTCTGAGGGATGGGGGTGAAAGGGAACCTTACAGATCTCTGGGACAAGAGAAGAAAGCAGGAAAGGAGGTTAACCAGCTTGATAAATGAACCTCAGAAGTGCTTGGGGAAGGGAAAGTCCACTGCCTAGGCTCAGTAGCTAACACATTATATGGAAGCCATCTAGCCTTCCTTCCAGCAAAAACTTCACTCTCCAACACCTAACATCTTTTTAGAAATTTTGCTGTAAGTATATACCTTTGGGACTGTTTTGAACAAATACTGCCTATCAGTTCCACAACATTTTGCTTAATCCCTTGAAAGCTCCAGGCCCTCATGACCCTGGGGGAGAGATTGGACTGGATCTCTTGTCAGGTGGTGGTGGGGATATCCACTAGAAGGAACTTTGACGAGCAAGATATGGACAGTCATCAGCGATAGCCTTACTACCATTTATAGCCAAATAACATAGATATATTAAGGATAGAATATAAAATCACACATTTTTAAGACCAGAAACTTGAAAGAAATAATTATGTTCTGAATCGCAAGCTCTTCTAGATAACATCCTGGATTCCCTTTTAACAATAGTAACTCTTCCCTGCCATTTAGTGGAAATATATGAACCACTAATTAGCTAGTCACTGAAATTATAAAAGTCATATTCAAAAAGCTAAATGAGCTGTTGTTAATTAAGAAGTTGAACATGCAGTGTAAGTGCTTCCCAATAGAAGGGGGGCAGGAAAAATTAACAGGCATTTAGGAGTAAATTGATTTTTTTGGAAGCCTAAATAAGCAAGCTGTTGGCAACACAGAACTCTGTCAAGTAAATGTGATGGTTTCTGGCACCAGGGTAAGATGTGGAGACAGATACTAGACCCTGGTGAAATGGACTACTGAGGACAGGTAACAATCCAGGAAAAACAACCAAAACTCAAAAAACCAAAGCAATAGGGTGTGTGTTATTTTCCTTTTTATCAGAGTAATTCAAGAAGCAACAATGCATGTAAAAGACAACAGCTCTGGTTTACCTTTGGAAAAAATAGAGAGCTAATGACAGTTTCAATGGAAAACATTTCCACTGATAGGGAAATATTTACAATGACATATGAAACCTGTATACAGTTCTTCTACATGTTCTTTGGTCTATAAGTTTAAGAGAAACACTCAGAAAAATAAAAAACACAGAATGTGGGCAAAGGGAAAGAGAGAGCAAATCTTAAGCAGGCTCCATGCCCAGCACAGAACCCAAAGCAGGGCCATCTCATGGCTGAGATCATGACCTGAACTGAAATCAAGAGTCTGACACTTAACCTACTGAGCCATGCATGCACCCCATGGCCACTCTAATTTTAATAGCAATTGTATGCTTCCATCAACCTATGCAGGCAGAAGTAAATATGATGAACATTAATGTTCTTGAATATAAAAAAAACATCCTCTGAAAAAGACAGTAAGAGCTCCTTAATTGTAGCCTAAAGGGTAATTTTAGACCTCTAGGAACTGCATACAATCCTACCATCAAAAAAGATAAGATTCTCTACTCATAATTGAAGAGACCACTTACCCCTTGTTCAATAAGAGGACATCTTGAACATTTAACATTAGACATGCAGGGTTAACAGTGAAAGACCACGTAACATTTTATATTAAGCAAGGAATTGAGTACTCTTTCAAATAGCAAGAATAATTCAAAATGCAGCCTCCAAGCAGTCTCAAACGGCACTATAATATGTGAGATGTTATCACTTTGCAGCCCCCAGATGCTATCACTATGGGGCATATTTTCATTCAGAAAGTTTTTGACTGAAAGCATTTTGAACATCAGATGCTAACTTCCTAGATCAGTTTAGTCCTAAAAGATACCTTGTTCTCTGTGGCCTTGGCTAGATTCTCCTTTGCCATTCAATTAACTCAAAGAAAGATTTTCCTTTTACCTCAGGTTAGTTGCTCATCTTTCAGCTGGCAATTGAGTAAAAATGTTTGGCATGAGGCAGAGTAGGTAGGCAGGAAGTTATTGAAACACTCAGTAAATGTACATTAAGACCTATTTTAACAGCAGATAAATGTTCTAGAAATTACTTTTATGTGCATTGAAATTTTAGACCGACATTTGTGGATTTCTTTCTGTTTTGTTTTGTTTTTTTCCTGGTTTGGGTTATTTTTTCTACTTCAGGCATTCGAGAAGTGCTGTAGTCTTTAGAGCAGAACAAAAGGAGTGATTGTGATCATAGAATTTGAAGTCACACTACTTAGACCCCAGTCTTTACTCTGTCATTTATTAGCTATTGATCCTGGACATGTTATTTAAACTCTGTATATCAGTTTCTTCCTCTCTAAAATAAGAACAGACTATACTTCATAGTGTTAATATCTTACTTGAGTTGCTAACTTGAAGCATATGTCTTTGGAACATAGTGAGCACTTAAGGACTGTTAGCTATTATTGTTCAGTAAAAGCCATTTACTTTTAATTTTTACAAGTGGATTTTTAAAGAAAACATGAAAATACAACTTTAGGTATATAATTCCATCTGCATTTGTTTTTCAAATATGCTGATCATAGTTCTTACCAACTTATAACAAAAACGTGAAAATAAAAAGTTTCCAGTTCATAAGTGCATGAAGTTCTTAAATGTGTGACTATTTTTATATGGTATACATATAGTTTATAGTATATGTAGTTTCTAAATCTCACTTTTTTAGAGGAATGCAAATGTAATCTACAAATATACATGCATGCATTCATGCATACATACTTAAAACAAGAGGCTACCTTCCAAATGCAAGTTCAGTAAAAGACACTGGATTTAAAATTGAGAACAAGTATATTTTAGCTCAGGAAAACTATTATTTTCACATTCCATGATTTTTATGCTTTTAAGTGTATAACTCCTCTGTTATTTTGAATATATATTTTGAACTTAATTTCATCCTGGTAATGTTTCAAAATATACAAAAATGAAAAGATCTTAATAATATCCAAATCAAAATATGTAAACTCCTTCACTGAATTAAAGGGATACGGAAAAGTGTGTTGCATACCTACTGATAGTTAGCTTAGTTTCAGATTGAAATTATTGCCTTTTAAATTAAATAATTTTTCATTTTTGCCTAGGGAAGAAAATATTAGTAAAGCATATCAGAACAATAGAGCAAAAATTTTTATAGGTAATTCTGGGACAATGTTTGATACTATTTTCTAAGTATACAGTTTTTAAAATTCAGTGAGCACAACCATCCAATTCTTCATTGCCATCTGTCAGTAGCATCTTTTTTTCTTTCTCAAAAACAGTAGGTCAGGTTTACATTTGTATGATCTGGTTGATCAAAAAAAATTTACCTCTTAATTACAAGCTAAAGTCCAACTCATTTTGAAAGCACTGACTTTTTTTTTAATGCTGTTGAAAATTTGGAATTCTTAGAATGTTTTTGGGAGAACATGAGGAATTTAAAGGATAAACGTATATGAAATTATTAATTTTCAGGCAAACTACTTAATTTTTAAGTAAAACTTTGTCCAAAGTTTTGCATTTAAAAAGCTAGATACTCCACTTGTTTTGATTTTTTCCTCTTTCTTTTGTTTTCGTTGTTGAAATGACTACGTTTTGTTTTGTTTTTAAACAATGTATTTTACTATTTCGTTCTTTTTAACTTTGTTTTCTTTTGGATACTGTAATACTGTATGCTACCAATTTTACTTTAACCTTAATCATCTATCATGTCTTCTTTTGAGATGTGCATATGTATATAAATTATTTTTATTTCTACATTTGAACTTGTGCATCCACTATGTATTCTGCATAACATTTCAACAGCTCAATTCACCAAATATTTATGCATTAGATTTACATTTTTCAAGGGTCATTCTGATTCTTTTAGTTAGATCTATGGTGAAGGAATAGACAATATTTTATATAAGTTTATTAAATAATCTATTGATTATACTAGATATATTATCTAAAATTATATAATCTATATATTAATTATGTAATTATATATATGTATAGACAGAGTATTATCTATCTAGAATATATATTACCTATGAACAGATATCTATCTAGAATAAATAATAATCTATGCTGATAGAAGTACAAGCAGAGGTGGTGACCTTTGGAGTAGGGCAACAAATATAAGGCAGCACGACTGAGAAGCTTCTGGGGTGCTGTAAATTTTGTTATCTTGAAATGCATGCTGACTCTGTAAATATTCATCAATCTATACATTTAAGATTTGGGTATTTTACTATACTGTATGCATAGTTCATCGATAAATGTTTATAATAAGACATATGTACATAAGGTATGTTTATAGAAGTTAAAGAACCAAACATATACACAACTATAAGAAATGAACGATACTTTTCCAGGTCCTCATACTTCACAGTTCTGAGAACACAAATGTAACTTTGATAGATATTTTTTTGCGAGAGAGAGAAATTTTTCTTAATCAACAAAGACACACTGATTTCTTCCACTATGTCTGGGCTTTTATTTGGTGCTACAGGAATAGAATGACAAATAAAATATGGTCCCTGCCTCCCAAGAACTTCTGTTTTGATACTAGATCATGAACTGAGTTCAGGCTATTACTAATCTCTGTATCTTAACACCTAATAGTGCAGTGTTCAAAAATAGTTATTAATAAATGTATAATAAATGAACCCAGTGGAAAGAAAGAGAGGGTGGGCCAAATACATAAACACACACCCACTCATCATTAACAATATAATCAGACATACAAGTTCCCAGGAATTAGAGAGAAGCTATGTTTAAAAACTTGAGACCCTTGTCTACATAAATATTACAAAAATACAGAACTTGCTAAAATGAGGAAGTGTGATTTACTAAAATAAACCTTACCCAGATGGAAGAAATAACCTGCTTAGATGACAGGATAAGTGGAACCCCTTTGTGGGAACTTGTATAGAAAAGCTTTATCTTCTGGAGGTGTGTTTCCCAGGGTTTCTTGAAGGGTAAACAGCCTAAGGCTGTCTTCAGGAAGTGATAGTTTCTGAATGCCAGACACTGGCTTTGCATTCCCTGGTCCTCAGTGAATTTAAAAAAAAATGAGGACAACATAGGGAAATTTTCCTAAAATTTAATGTACTTAGCTGAAAGAACAATTATGAAGCCTATATGGTGATATAAAAAAAGAAATTGCTGCTCCAGGTTTTGCACATGGGTTTTAAACTTTCCATGTTTCAGAGGCATTTTATCCGATAGGTACTTAAAAATTACGGCTAGGATACTATCTTTTAAACTGATGTTATGTTAGCCCAATGTTATATCCTGAATATTGACAGATTGATGGGTGTATGGTTTGCTAGATAAATATTGATAGACACGTAGATTGGCAAATAGAAATAGATACATACGTACATACCTACATACATTCTTACTCTAGCACACAAAAACAAAACAGCAAAGTTGAAAATAAATGTTAAATGTAAATGAACATATAAGCTAGTCAAGTGCAACTCAACTCTCATGTGGTTAAATAAATCTAAAGTGCATGAGTGTTTCTATCCTTTTCTGTTTGAGTCTCTCAAATTATCAGTTGTAGAGTGACAGACTGCATGTCTGGATCTCCGTTTCCTTAACCATCTACAACTTACCCTTCTCTCTGCCTTTCTTCTCTCATCTGTAAAATGAGCAAAGTACCACCACAAAAGATCATTGCAAATTAAGTGAAATACAGGATTTTCTTTAAAAATCCTGTGTTTTAATCATTTTGATGATAAATATCTGGAATGTGGAGCTAATGCCAACCAAATACATATATTTGCTCTCAAGAAGACTAAAGAGTGATGAATTGGGAAGAGAAATTTGAACAACCATGAGGCCAAAAGAGTAGGAAAAACCACTTGTGGGCAAGCTTCACATTATGAATCATTTCTTGTAATCTAACTTCATTCTATTTATTGACTACTTTGCTTTATGGATTTTTGAAAAAAGTTATAATCAAGCACGTGATTAAAATTTGGAACTTCACTGCTATGTGTGTCTGTGTTTTATTTAAAAGTTTATTTTTAGCCTGACTTTGTTACTTTGAAATTTTCTCTTAGCTCCTCCTACTTGTCATTTTTAATGAGAAAAGGGCCACAAGATAATTCCTTCAGTTAAAGAAATCCAGTTTGCATTTTAAGAAAGAACTTATAATTGGATATTTTGGCTGTGGTTATCATGCTAGGAGTAATATGTAGTTCTGGTATTTGCGTTCTAGTCAACATGCTTCTCTGAAATACAACCAAGTGTAACATTTTTCTTCTACATTTATGGATTCTATGGAGTCCTGTTTTCCAGTACAGTAACATATTGTTATGAACTTGCTAATAATAAAGCTCCAAATAATTATCTTCATTTTGTTTCTAATTACTAATTTCTGAATTAATTTAATTTTCAACAAAATATTTTTAAAATCTTGCTGATTCACACTTAATCTAGAACTTTTTTTCCCTTCTTAGGAAAGGAATAACTGAACTGTACACTTGGAGTCTCGACTGACACATCCTCAGTACATAGGGGATTATATGATTAATGATAGTTTAACTAACAGTTAAATTAAGATAGAAATTAAAAAAAAATCTTCTGTTAAAGTGCTTTTCCTCAATATCAGCAACCTAAAATACCTCATTTAGGAAAATGCTCACTTGGAAAAATCTGAGTTTTCTTTTGCCAACTAAGTGCCATGGAAAGGTCACAACAGCAAGGCTTCTAGTTGCTAACAGTCCCATTTCTTATATTTATTGAAATCAGAGGGACAATTAAAGTTTCAGGAGGGGGAATTATCCATTAATTAGAACTAAAAGCAAGAAGCTATGAAGTACAGGTGATAACCATATATCAGAACAATTAGTCTGTCTAGAAAATCAACATGATCGAATCAGAGTCACTATACCAGCTGCTCATTTAATCGGGGGTTGCAATGTTTTTCCACTCCTTGTGAGATAACCCTGCAGAAGGACTTAGATCTGACATCTATACATCCTTCAAAATTATTAACTACCTCAAGGAGGTGTTGGTATGCTGATGTTTGTTATTTTTATAGAAACTTGTGCATTTGAAGAGAAGAAAAATGACATTAAAAATGTGAATTCCCTAACTCTAATACCACATTTTAAACTAGGATAAATATAACACTTAAATTGGAAAAGATACTGAACTATATATGTATTTATCATGATTGATATTTATTGAGGCTAATTGACTATGCATGTATTATCATTTTTGTAATACTGGCTGTGGGAAATATGTTAAACTCCTAGATGTAAGTGGAATCACATTATAATGAAAGAATTTTTAACATTTCTCTAAATTATTATTTGAAACCTTTTTTTAAAATTTTCCCAGAGATTTCAATGTACTTTCAAGTGAGGAACTCAGTATTTTAAGTGCATGCATAATGAATAATAGCCATGTACAAAAATATCATTATATACTAATGCTGTGTCTTTCTGTAATATGGTAATTTATTACCTATTATTTCTAGAGTTTAGATGTACAAAGCACTGTAAAGGACTTTGGAATGGTATGTATAACCTAATTCTTGCTCTCAAAACATTTTATTTATAGAGAAAATGAGATGTTTACACAAATAGCAACAATGTAAAGTTAAAAGTGATAGGTACCATTAAAGAGACAATAAAAAAGCAAATGAGAGATCACAAAATTTTAGTAATTCAATTCAATATACATATTGAATTAAAACTATAAACAGTAATTTCTTATTGTATATATAATACATGATAATTACTTATTGCATATATGATAAAACTACCATCATTGTTAAAATATCTTATTTTCTGACCTTCACTAAGTTTCAAAGGTTATCTCCTATTTTCATCTCCCATTAAAACTTCCAGTAGATTTTAATCAGTGCCCTAAAGCTGTTGGAATGCACAGATGAGTAAGTTATGGTCTACCATCAAATAACTCACAATCTAACAGAGAGTTAAAGATGTTGACAGGGCGCCTGGGTGGCGCAGTCGGTTAAGCGTCCGACTTCAGCCAGGTCACGATCTCGCGGTCCGTGAGTTCGAGCCCCGCGTCAGGCTCTGGGCTGATGGCTCGGAGCCTGGAGCCTGTTTCCGATTCTGTGTCTCCCTCTCTCTCTCTGCCCCTCCCCCGTTCATGCTCTGTCTCTCTCTGTCCCAAAAATAAATAAAAAACGTTGAAAAAAAAAATTAAAAAAAAAATAAAATAAAGATGTTGACAAAAGTTTGCAATACTGGGTACTGACAGCAAGATAAAAATGCATACTTGTGGGAATTCAGAGGAAAGAGATAAACTACCCCAGGAAAAGTCAGAAAAGCTTTCTAAACATTTTGAATTGAAATTTGAAAAATTAGTATTATTTCCCAGGTGGAATAGGTTGGAGGCCTAAGAAATCTACAACAGCTCATATACAGATATTGAAAGTCTTGTATCACCCATTCTGAGAACACCTAAGGAGTTTGGGATATTCAAAGCATAGATAGGCAATGACGAAATTAAGAGATGAGTCCCCAAACATAGAGTAAAAAAGAACGTCTAAAATATTATGGTAGTTATACCTTATATACAATGAGAATCTGTTTCAAAAGCTAAAAGTAATGAGTGTGAAAATAGAATTACATTATAGAAAAATTACCCTAACAATTCATGGAGTGGATGGGAAGAAGAAACTGGAGATGGAGACCAACTAGATTGGAAATATAGGTGAACAATATAGATACTGTGGGGAAATCTGAGCTGAGTTGTAATAAAGAGAGAAGAATCTGGTTTTAAATGCCACAGTAAAAATTATTACATCAGAGAGCTTGTTGTATATGGTATTTGCCAAGACTTTGATTCCAATTTGCATTTAGCCAATCATTGGCCTTCTGGATGATAAAAGTGGTGATGGAGAACAGGTGACAAGGGAGAGAGCTTGGAGAGGAAGAATGGGCAAGATTTAGAAATAAATTAGGCATGAGTGATAGTATATTAAGGTTAAAATCACCCTGAAAATTCCTTTTCAAATGAGAAGGATAAATGTGCTTTTAAAATAATTTCAGAGTTCATTATGAAGTTTTAAAAGACAATAAAATAGGTTCTCTTTTATACACAAAGTAATCAAAAGTAAGTTGAAAACTTAAGTCTTTTCCTACAGGGTAAAAAAAAGGGGGGGGGGTATTGTAGTAGTCCTTTAATGAAGAGATTGTTGAACCATAATTAAGAATGAATTGGTGGTCAAAAAGTACAGAACTTCCATTTATAAAATAAATAAGTCACGGGGCTGTGATGTAAATCATGATTATTATTGTTAATAATAACGATTTTATAAATTTGAAAGTTGCTAAGAAAGTAGAGCTCAAAAGTTCTCATCACAAGAAAACATTATAAACATTAAATCATTATGTTGTAACACCAGAAACTAATATAATGCTACATGCCGATTATACCTCAATAAACAAAAAGCAAAAAGAATGAATTCACTTTGGGAGACAGTGTATAAATAAGGTAATCTAAAAAGAGAACTTCAGTCATGTCTGTATTTAGTGAGTTGGTAACAAAAGAAGAGTGTGTAAAGAGAAGGACAAGATCGAGAAAGCTGACCAAAATACAGCATTATGGGCCCAAAGAAGCATCGAGTTTCACAGTGAGCTTCTTCTAGATCATATGTTCCAAAACTGCCAACCAGACTAAGAAAACTCTCATCTTTGATGGCTGGAGCTTATTATTAGCTATCTTCAAAGAGAGTAATTTCATTACATAGGCTGGAGTGGGGTTTGGGGGGAACAGATTCCAGGTAAAGACAGGGGAGAGAGAAAAATGGAGTTAGTAAATTAAAACCATTTTGTAGAAAACTAGTAATGAGAAATGGAAGAGAACAAGGTGTTTCAGAGAAATGTGTTACTTGAAGTAGAATGCTCATGATAAAAAAGAAAAGTAGAAAAGGCAGCTTACTTGGAAGTAGTAGTAACTGATTATAGGAGAGGAGGTATGAACAAGGGAAGAATCTAGGTGACATTAAATAGTACACTTAGTAGCTAGCGTCTCGTGAAATTTACAAGGCATGAGAAGGGATTAACAAGAGTGAAGAATGGCAGGAACTCAGTCTCCAGCTCAACTTTGGTACACACCAGAAAGACAATCTAGTACTATCCCCTTTTTAAACAGAATGCATTATATGATCCAAACTCAAACTGTTATGATCTCCTAAATCGTTTTGTCTCAATATCATCTTACCATTTAAAACATTGCTATTCAAAGTGTGATTCACATGCTAGGAGCATTAGCATCATCCGGCAGCTTGTTAGAAATGCAGAAAGCTAGGTTCCATCCCAGATGTACTGAAATTTCATCTGCATTTACACAAGTATCTTCAGAAGAATAAAAAATATCTTCAGGTAATTAATATGCATGTTAAATTATAAGACATATTGGCAAAAATGTTAAAGTAAATATTAATATTTGCATATAAGTGGCTGATGGTTTTTGTTACCTATTGATTATTTAAAGTAAGTCTGTTTAAAAAAAAACATGTTGGTTAATAAGTGATTTTTTTTTTTTTTGCCAAGAACCAATACATATTTAGTTTGTTCTTAGAAATCAGGAGGATTAAAAACGCAGTCAAATAGCCTTAAAGAGTTAAAGTAAGTTGCATCAAAAATATCTGATATCACATTTTATGGGGCGCCTGGGTGGCTCAGTCGGTTAAGCCTCCGGCTTCCGCTCAGGTCGTGATCTTGCGGTTTTTGAGTTCTAGCCCCGGGTGGGCTCTGTGCTGATAGCTCAGAGCCTGGAGCCTGCTTCCGATTCTGTGTCTCCCTCTCTCTCTGCCCCCCCCCCCCCCCGCTCATGCTCTGTCTCTCTGTCTCTCAAAAATAAATAAACATTAAAAAAAAATTAAAAAAATATCTGATATCACATTTTAAAGAAGTATTACAAACAACTATAGAATGTAAAACTTTTCTCTGGTTTAAAAATAATTACTTGGTTAATTTTAGTTTTTATTACATGGCTCTGCAAGATGAATAAAACCAGACAACTTTTTTAAAAAATGTAAGTGTAAATTACCTGGACATTATATTGCAGCCCTACTTTTACTGGATGCCTTGAAAATCAAATGTGGGTCATCCATATATATTCTAATAGATTAGGAACTGTGATTCAGATCGTCAAATAGCATTATTGCAGCACGCTCAGAAACAAAAAAACAAAAAACAAATCTTATTCCTTTGCCTCTGTTTATTCACAGATTTTTAAAAAGACCTCTAAATACACTTAATATATTTTGTTAAATAATTATTCAGTGTGTCCTGAATCTATAGCTAAGGCAAATCAAAAGAGATAGAGAAACCAGTGGGGGAGAATCTGGTTTGTGATGCCCCGTGGATGGTAGAAGAAAGGTAGCCACAAACTCTTTGATGATTTTCCAACAGAAATATTGATTATAATTCCTGTCAAGTTGAATATGGACTAGAATCAGTGACTTATTTGAACAAAATAATGAAGTCAGAATGATGTTCTGGGACTTCCAAGGCTAGCACATAATAATTCTTGCAGCTTCTGCTTGGACTTCTTGGATTACTTTCTTTGGAAGCCTTGGTACACCATGCAAGAAGCCTGACTGATGGAAAGCCCACACGAAGGTGTTCTTGTTGACATTCCCTGTTAAGTCCAGCTGACTAGTCATACACATCAAGCATGTGTATGAGGGAAACCAAAGCATGAGGGAAACCATCTTGTACACTCCAGATCAGTCATCTTCTACATAATATCACCGAGTGGCATCTGTTAATGTCACATGAAACAGAAGAATCTCCCAACTGAGCCCTGTCCAAATTGTTGACCCCAAAATTCATGAGATGAAGTAAAATGGTTGTTGATTCGAGTCACTAAGTTTTTGGGTAGTTTATTAAATAGAAATAGATAAAGGAATTGTGATTCCTCAAGCTACATGCTTATGCCATCTCTCTCACTGTTTCTTTCTTTCTTTATTTAATGGAATAAATGTGAGCAATTGTTAATGCTATCCAGAGCACCTCATGCAGAGCTAGAAATTCATCTTACATACTTGGCTGCATTTTAGGTCAAGTACTATTCAATAAACATTCACAGAATTGCATATGACAGGTAATATCTCATAATGGTTTCTCCATTCTCATGCTGCTGGTTTTGTGCTGAATTACTATAAATGAATTAGGATTTGAGAACAATTTTTAAATGTAGACCTACATTTTCCATTATGATTAGTTTAATTAGATATAGAATTAAGCTAAGAAAGCATCCATAGTCTAGAATCCAATATTTTGAAATACGATTAGACAGAGATAAAAAATTAAATTTTCTTTTTTTATATTAAAATACTCTCAAGTGGTATTAATATAACAAAGTGTTTTTATATTTTATTTTACATTTGCCAAGAATGAGATAACTCCTACTATCTAAAATAGAAACTGCTCTCTCAAACACTTGAGGTCTTTGCACTCCATGGTCTTAGAAGCACATAATAAAATATTAATGATAGCATATGAGGATTAAACTATCAATTTTCTTAGCTAATAAAAGTATTTTTATATTAAAACATTTTAAGAGGAATATAGCTACTTATAATATTAAAAGTTAATTCAACTGCTTTAACCAGTTTTGTAGTACATACGCATACATAAAACGATAGAAGAAATTTTATCTTTATCCTTGTAGAATGATTTTTCAATTAAATATTTTTTATTAGCTTGTCCCATTGTTGAAAAAGACTGATTGTAAGATATAGAACCTCATATTTATTCAATCACTTTAAAATGTATTGGGTTTTTTGCCAGTGATGTCAGATAAGACAGAGAGGTAGCCTCACTTAGTGGATAGTGCGCTAGGGTTTCAAACTGCAGTAGACCACAGTTTGTTCAGCTTTTGGGCCAATTACTTAATCTCTTTGAGCAGTAGTTTCTTCACTTACAAAATGAGCAAAATAATATCTCCTTTTGGAATCCATGTTAGGATTAAGTCCAATAACTTAAGGAAAACATATAGCACATTTAGCAGCATGTAAATATTGTATAAGTAACAGCTACTTATTTTTGTGAAACTACCACTGCTATTACAACTACTCTGATTACCACACAGTGTGTTGTGAAGTACTCACTAATCTGGGGAAATGTGCAGTCCCAGCATAAGAAAACTATAAATTGTTCTGTTTGAGATTTTTTGTATTAACATACATGTGTTATATGTTTTGGATAAAAATTTTCTGAACAATTTTGACTATTCCAAAATATATCACTGATATGATCAAGCCTCTTGCATACACTGACTTATTTATTATAAACTTTTTCTTCCAATGTATTATCAAATGCCAAATAGGTGGTTATATTAAATTGTTACTTACACATCACTATACAATTGCTAACTCTTAAAAACTCAAGTGTGTATCCAAATATTCTGTCAGAGAGAAATCTAGCATAAAGATGCATGAGAACAAAAGCCTTACTTGTGCTGGGAATGAGAGGAAAAGCATGCATTACATATAGAAAGGACATGTTTTATATAGAATGAAACAAAGAAAACAGATAAATTTTAAAATTTGAAAATCATGCATCCATTCAAAGGACCACTGGGACACACCCAATGAAGTAATTAGTTATCAGCAAAACTAAAATGATAGAACTAGTTAAAAGAACTAAAAGAAATCCTCTTAGCATTGATAAGCTGTGATTACAGATAAATTACCTGCTGTGAAAGTAACAATAATGTATATACAACTGAGTAATATTTGTGAAATACCATAAAAGAATTGTATAAGTGAGAAATATTTTTCTAACTTTTAATATATACAGTACTTTGAAGGCCATATCAAATGACATTTATTTATACAAAGTTTATTCTGAAAATTATGATGTTATTATTAATTAAAAATATTGTATTTTAAAACCAAATGAAATAAATATTTATTGGTGGCCCATCCATGCTGGAATTTTTACAGATCACACACATGTGGGGTAAAAATCTCATTTTATTATTATTCAACTGACACAAGATGTAAATCATAATGTCATGGGTAAGACATAATTTACTTTATTTTCAATTCATTTCTAATAGAAATCAATTTAGAAAAAATGTTAATAGTGTTTGTTTTGATAGAAAATGACATTTGATGTGCAAGATAATGGGTACAAATAAGTCATTTTGAAAAGTGCTGCCATGCTAATTGGAATAGCACCATTGTTGTTCAAATTATCCAGTATGCCATTTTATTTTATTTTTTTTAACGTTTATTTATTTTTGAGACAGAGAGAGGCAGAGAATGAACAGGGAGGGGCAGAGAGAGAGGGAGACACAGAATCTGAAACAGGCTCCAGGCTCTGAGCTGTCAGCACAGAGCCGACGCGGGGCTTGAACTCACGGACTGTGAGATCATGACCTGAGCCGAAGTCGGACACTTAAGCAACCGAGCCACCCAGGGGCCCCAGTATGCCATTTTAAAAATAGTTAAACATCCCACATTTTTTTGAAATCATCTAGGAAAAGAGAGTTTCACATATGAATGATCAAAAAAGTTCTTTCTTTTAAAATATAACTTTTATAACACATGCTAAATGCATAATTTCTCTTTTACAGGCACATTGTACAAGTTCATCTTATTTTTGATGATGTGCTAGCAGTTCTACTACTCCAGTGGGGTGCAATCTGCTATATAAAGAACTATTGAAATCTAGAGTTTATGCCCACACAATCAAGATTCCACATTGCTATGCTTTGAAATTCCTTATGCTTATTAGATTCTCTCTCATTTTCACTCTCTCATTGCCCATTTTTACCTCTCAGGGATACATGCCTACCTGTAAGAATTCTCTTACTCATCATTTAATGTGTTTTAAGTACTGATATGAGAGAAACCAGATGATTAAGCATTTAAGTATTTGCTCAACAGTAAGAATGAAGAGACTCTAAATGACACCCAGAACAGATGAACATAAGGGAAGCGAAGGAAAAATAAGATAAAAACAGAGAGGGAGAAAAACTATAAGAGACTCTTAAATATAGAGAACAATCTGAGGGTTCCTAGAGGGGTATTGGGTGGGGATATGGGCTAAATGGGTGATGGGCATTAAGGAGAACACTTTTGGGGATGAGCACTGGGTGTTATATGTAAGTGATGAATCACTGAAGCCTAATCCTGAAACCATTACCACACTATATGCTAGCTAGCTTAGATTTAAATAAAATTAAAAAAAAAGAATAAATGACACACAGAGAAGTTTCTCTGGTATCAATAAGGAATTACACTGTTTCAACTATAGATTTCTACCTACTTTAGGGTTATTGATTGGGTTTGTGATAGTCAAAATAATACAACAGATTTCTGGAAAAACATACTTTCAGAAAAAGTTATAATTACTGGGTTTTTATTAATAAAATTTATTGATAAAATATTAAAATTTTATTAATTTTAAGATATCTGTGACTGATACATTCAGATATGTATTTACTCTTTCTCTCTACCTGGACAGTCTCCTCCCAATTATGACTCTTTTCTCTTCTACATTTTTTATTTCGTAAGTTTATTTATTTGAGAGTGGGGTGGGGGGAGGGTGGGCATAGAGAGAAAGAGAGCGAGGGAATCGCAAACTCATGAACCCTAAGATCTCACGAACTCACAAACCATAAGATCATGACCTGAGCCAAAGTCAAGACACTTAACTAACTGAGCCACCCAGGCACCCCTCTTCTCTTCTACCTTTGCTAGTAGAAGTCATCTAGGATGAGGGAAAAAGCTGCCTCTAAATAATCATTAATTGTGTAAATTTACTTCAGAATTTGGTCGAAACTTGCACAGTACCTGGTTTTGCTAAAATCTAATTCAGGATACCACTGAAAAGACAACATGACCCATTTTCTGTATTCCTATTTAGCTGAAGTCTCATTATAAATTAATGAAAAATATAACTTTTAAAATTATAATTTTACTAAAATATGTTTTTCCTTCATTTTACTAAGCCCAGAAGATCTTCTTTGGGACTCCCCATGTTATATTATACAGCATAAATTACACGATGAGGGCATTAATTATATTTTTTAATGTCTGTAGTCTTAATTTCATGAGTGAAGAAATGTCAAAATTTAAACCTGATAAAATATTTCTTTATTCAAATAAGTTGGCATAAAAGTTGTAAGGCAAGAATATGTGGTTTTGCAGAAGTTCAAATACTAAAACAGAACAGTATTAGGAAAAGATGATTAGTAGAACCTAGTGAATCATCTCGTACATATAACACCCAGAGCTCATCCTAACAAATGCCCTCCTTAATGTCCATCACCCATTTAGCCCATATCCTCATCCACCTCCCCTCCAGCAACTGTCAGTTCCTTCTCTGCATTTTTTTTTAGTAATGCCATATTTTTTTAATATAATTATCAAGTTGGCTAACATACAGTGTATACAGTGTGCTCTTGGCTCCACTCTTGGAGTAGATTCTGGTAATTTATCACTTACATACAACACCCAGTGCTCATTCCAAAAGTGCCCTTCTCAATGCCCCTCAATGCCCATCACCCATTTCCCTCTCTCCCCCGCCCCTCCATCAACCCTCAGTTTGTTCTCTGTATTTAAGTCTCTTATGGTCTGCCTCCCTCCAGGTTTGTAACTGTTTTTCTCCTACCTTTCCCCCATGGTCTTCTGTTAAGTGTCTCAAGTTCCACATGAATGAAAACATATGATATCTGTCTTTCTCTGACTGATTTATTTTGCTTAGCATAATACCCTCTAGTTCCTACACTGTATGTTAAGTATTCTGAATTTAAATTAAAAAAAGATGTTTAGTAATAAATACTTCCTATTTTCCTACAACTTTCTGGATTGTTGTCATATTTCTACTAAATATCTTAGGTGGTATTATCTATTTTGAAGCACCTTTCTAATTTATAAAATATCAAAATTTCGTTGTTATTTTTAACAGGTCATCAATTAGTATGGCTTTCCCCAACTTTGTTGGTAATCCGTCATGTATCTGCAATGGCAGGGTATTATTTCTGCACTCTTTTGTTGTGGTAAAGGCATACACATAACCAAGTTTTACAAGGAGGCCTACACTCAGGTAGTAACTGCAGACCTAAACAATAAAAAAAAACTAAAAATAAAACTGATAAATTACTATAAAACAAGAAATGTATAATGAGCTATCTTGATTTATGGTATCCACTTCCATTTCACATGAGCAATCTATCTTAATACATAATACAAAACCTTGCATCTGCTTTATTAAGTAGTACATTTCATGTCTGGCTGTTCTAAAGGGGAAAGGCAGTATCTGGGTAATGTAGCACATCATTTCTGGTTAGGAGAAGGCAAACTTTAAACAAACTTTAAAAGGTGAAAAAGGAAAGCACTGTTTGTTTTGTATCACTGCCTTCAGTAGTAATCACCATTCATATAGTACCAGTCATTTAATCATACTTTGGAGATTTAGGAAAATGTGGTCTATGTAGGTTGTTTTCTCCATGTTTACGTATGTATGAATATTGTTTCTCCACAAACCTAATTACTAAATCTGATTAATAGAATGTTATTTTTCTGCATTTAACAGACATATAAATATTTATGAAATTATCTGCTAATCTAGAGACACTGTAATTCAGTAGAAAACAATTATTTTGATCACATCTAACAAGCATAAGCTTTTCCAGCTACACTTTGCTACCTCGTTTGTAAAAAGGTTTAGAATAGGTCTATAGTGTCACTATTACGAATGTCATTTTCCTGAGTAGCACATATATCAAATGAGCTGAATTTTTCTGTATGTCAAATATACTTTAGTGCTTATATTTTAATGTCTTATCTGATATTTATTATGAAGGTGTAAAGTAAGTGGGAGGGCATGTTACTCCACTTTTTCCTTATGTAAGCTAAAACTCAAATAATGTTAAGTAACTTAGCTCATTTAAATAGTTAATTAGGTAGCAGAAGGAGGGCAAGAACCCGAACTCTAAAATTAAAGTCTTTGGTTGATTCCAGACCCCAAGGGATAGTTATAATGGGAAGAATAATTAAGAAAGTTACTAAAGATTTAAGCCAACAATAATCTAATTCAATTCTTAGTAAATAAATACAGAAACTTCAGTGGCTTTATTCCAAGTACTTGATTTCTGGGTATTGGGAAGCAACTCACAGTGAATTTAAAGAATTGCTTCATTTCATATCATTGTGACTTCATTCAAAGATTTTGTATTATCAATTCTAATAAGGTTTTTTGTATTGTTTTTATTGTTATTTAAAAAAAAACACTCATAGGAGGACTGAAAAGTTTTGTTTACCAAAAAGAAATTTTAACTGAATCTTATCTTATTATGAAATCTTTCTTTTAGATTAAATGACACTATCCCATTTTAATCTGAGAATATTCAGAAAGTGGTCAGTAGGTTATTATCATGGTTTGATACCAATCGGAATACATATTGATAGGTATATATAGATTAGTTGATATATATATGAATTGCTTGATATCTATAGAGATAATATATATATGAATTAGTTGAAAATGCAAGTGCTTTGTTTCTATCGAGTTTGTAACTTTCATTAGATCAGCATAAGCTAGCAACAACAAAAAAGATAAAAATAAAACAATGTGCTAAATAATAACTTACAGCACTTATTTTATGCACTGATTGTCAGAAATGGAACACATAGTGAGAATAAAATATTTCTATCAGTGTTATGTCCATTGTATCCCAGTGGTTCTCAACCAAGGGATATTTTAACATCCACATGACAGTTGCAATGTCCAGAGACACCTTTGGTTGTTAGAAGTGGTGGGTTGGCAGTGTCATGGGGTAGATAGAAACCAGGAATGCTGCTAAACATCCTGTAAAACACAGGACAACCTTAAATGTCAACAATGTGGAGGTTGAGAAACCTTGATCCATTCAAATAATTTTTTATTGTGGGTTACAAGTGAGATGGATTCACATACCTACCTAATTAGACAGGTCTGCTTCAGAACCATGTCAGGATTTCCAAGCTAAACAGGTGTACCCAACTTTATATAAAGTTGTTCAATGGGAAAATGAACCAGTAACAGTTCCCTTGGCACAAATGCTGTCATGTTGATGCATGAACATACATGATTTTTCTTTTAGGATCCAATCCAACATTAGTGACTTGAGATCTTGCACCAGCTTAGCCAAACAAAAGCTGAACAAGCTTTTCATTGACTTTAACCTGCAGAACTTAAATGCGAGTTTCTAGGTCATTTGAAACCAAATACATAATAATAATAATAATAATATCCATTGAAATATTTTTTCTATTTACTTCTGATTTCTTTTATTAGTAAACATGAAAATAGTAGCCATCTGGACTGAAAAAGAAATAATAACATTTCCTATTTCTAAAAGAAATAAGCAATAACCATAAGCCAGAAGAAACAAAATTCATAAGATTTTCTCCCCTATTGCTTGAGCCTAGGGAAACACTGACAGTCTGACAAGTCTGAGATAGGAACATAAACTTTGATTGTGATTTAATAATAATAATAAAAAAGCATTTTATTTTGCTTTTTACTTCAGTTCATTAATATTTTTAATTTGCACACTGCCAAAAGCATGATGCTCTCTTTCAGTCAAAAACAAATTAAACCCGCAGGGAAGGAGAAATACTACTCTATGAGAAAAGGTTCCTTCCTCAGCTTGTCAAAAAAGGCATTCCAAACTACAGGAATGGGTGACAGCAAATCTTTCCTAGATAACACACCTATTCTGTGACACATCACCATTTTTTAAAACATATGTGTATCCTTCAGACACAACATGATTTATTATACAAATTAGGCTGACCTTGCTTTTTGTTTTTTGTTTTTGTTTTGTTTGTTTTGTTTTTTAGTTTAGTTTATCCAGTTGGTCCCAGAATAAAGGAAATCTTCTGCTCCATCTGAGCTCTTGAAACCCAGTATCATACCAAGAGAACCTAAGAAAATTCATTAAAAATAGTATTACCTAATTTAACTTTAAAAAATATATAAAGCATTGTTTTATGGTGTTTATTATTTTCCATGCAAGGTTATGTTATTGCTGTAGTGACACAAATAACTGAGAAGATAAGGTCTATGATGGATGAGGAATACACAATACACTAATGAAACCTTCACTTGCTAAATTAGCCACTAATCTTGTTGAACTTGACTTGCTCAGATTCCTGAAAAATAATCCTAATGGTCATCCTTCACTAAGCCTTGCACAGACTTTTAAATAAAATAGTTATAAATGGGCAAGATTTTTCTACTTGGTAAATGACCCATTATACTCATGTCCACATTTGGTACTTTAGAAATGAAATACACATATCCTTGCAGCTTATTTCTGCCAGATAATATCAGACATTAAGTGTTTATTGATATTCTTTGCCAAAGAACAAAGCATAAAATCCTAAAGTCTTCTTGTATGTTATTGAAATGAGACAGAATGAAACACCAAGGAATTTAGGGTGGGAAAAGGAGATCATGGCTCTTATCAGTTAGGAATAATGCATAAGACAGATCAAAATGTCACTAGTCCTCTTAGATCTCTAGACCTCATGCTACACATTATGAAGGGCAGAAGGAAATGTGAGTCAAACTGCTCTCCTTGGTTACTTACAGTGAATGAAACGGTTGGGTATCATAAGCAACCAAGCAAAAATTATGAACAACAATCATATTATGCCAAGTGCAAAATGCAGCATCAAAACTGTATATTAATGGCAATTTAAGGCCAGAAAAGATTAATTTCTGACACTGTAAGGCATAACAGAAGAACTAAAATTGAGCTGGTCCATGAAAGGATGACTCATTTTAGAAAAAAAAATAAATAAATGCAGAGCCTCCTAAAATTCCCTGTATATAGAGAGATGAGAATATTATGCAAACTATTCTATTCGTGCTGCTTTGTTCTTCTTTTCAAAATTATTTTTAATGGCAGTTTTCCCATAGACAAAGAATAAATTCGTCTTTCATTCTATACAGTTTGCAGGAATTCTACTATGCAAACCGTCAACAGGACACTTGATCACATGAAGTGGGATTTTGGTACTTTCTGCTGCCCTGGGAGCTACTGTGAAAGTTCATGTTGGACCTCGATCCTTGACTAAGAGAGCCAGCATCTGTGAATGCTCTAACTTTAACAACAGCAGGACAAGTAGTAGAATGGTAAGAGGAAAAGCAGCATGTGTCAGAGGCAACAGAGGCTCCACAGCGGGCTTGTCACAGCCACCATCTTAGCAAGGCCCATTCATCCTTTTTTCACCACAGGAACAGTGGGAAACACAAGAAAAGAATATTGGATGAACAGGGGCGCCTGGGTGGCTCAGTCGGTTAAGCATCTGACTCTTGATTTTGGTTCAAGTCATGATCTCACAGGTTCATGAATTTGAGCCTGATGTCAGGCTTTGAGCTGGACAGTACTGAGCCTGCTTAGGATTTTCTCTCCCTAACTCTCTGCCCCTCCCCACTCCCCTAAAAATAAATAAGCAATCATTTTTAAAAAGGTAAAAAAAAGAATATTGGAAGAACAAATCCTCAGGAATATGTTGCAAGATTTCACTATAATTATGGCTACTTGTCTCTCTTTTTGTAAATCAGAACTTTCGTGAGGCTTAGTTTCATAGACTTCCTTATTAATCAAGGGATTTCTTATCTGAAGTTGTCTCTCTATATTACGAGTGCTAGAACACTCAAAAGAATTTACTTGATTGGTAGAATCCTCCCCCAACCCCCACTCCTAGCTACCTTGCAAAATGAACTTTTACTTGTCTAAGTTTCATATTCACACTGGAAGGTCTTGTGCCTGAAGTAGGGTTTGCAGATATATAATGGTACAAAAGGACAAACACATCTTTTAAAACAGGCAGTCCATTTGAGCAATATATATATATATATATATAGATATATAGATATATAGATATATATATAGATATAGATATAGATATAGATAGATATAGATAGATATATAGATATAGATATTTGAGCAAAAAATATATATGTATATATATATTTGAGCAAAAAATATATGTATATATATGTGTATATATGTATATATATATATATTACAAATATGTATATATTTGTAATATATATATATATATACATATATATATATAATACAAATTGCTAAATATAGAGATACAGGCTGCAGATTTGCCTCCCTGGAACTTCCTCTGAAAAGTTAAGATGAAGTTGCATTTTTTTACTCCTGATTGGTAGGATTGCTACTCTTACTATAGGGCTATAGCATTTTTTTTGTCTCATAACAATTTTTTCAGAGGAAGATCATTGAGTTAATATATTTTTGAAGAGCACTAAATGCTATTGCAAAATCAAACTAAATGTTGCAAGGATTGACTTGGGTTCTGTCCAGAGCCATACAATTCTAGACAAATGTGAGAAAACTTTAAGAGCTCTTCTTATAGGCATGAAACATATTTTGGCATATAAATATTTTAATAATGAAAATTATAATGACAATAAAATACTATTTCATTAGTTTAAATCAGTCAGTGAAATATTGATTGCTCAGTAATGTAATTGGGACCATTAGTTAATTCTTTGTCAAAAATTGAAGCTGTATTTTTTGGCATGCTTTGCAGCGAAACTAATTCAGATTAATCCAGAGTAAAATAGAAATAAATAAACACTCTAAAAATACAAAAAAATACAGTGAGTTAGTACAGTATTTTGAAATGGGGAAAAGTCTTTCTAAACATGATATGAAAACCAAAAACCATAAAGAAAACAGCTGGTAAATTTAGCCTCATAAAAATTCCAAGTGGCAAAACACATTATAAATGTAGTTGAAAAATAAGACATAAATTCCAAATGCTTTAAACATATTTTAACATATAAGAGCCTTTAGAGCTCAATAAGAATTTTATAAAAATTCTTTTGAAAAATGGGCAAGAAACGTGAACAATTCATTCACACACACACACAACCACACATACAGATTATACCTTACAGGGTTTAAAATTGTACATGTCCTATTCCAGCAATTCTACATTTTGAGATTCATTCTTATAAAAATATTTTTATAGGAGCAACTAAACATATAAAGCAAATATTAACAGACCTAAAGGAGAAATAGCAACACACTAACAATAGGGGACTTTAATGTCCTGCTTTCATCAATGGATACGTCATTCAAATTTGAATGATCTAACATTAAGATAGATGACCAATAAAGATACATGAGCCTTAAATGATGTATCAGAACAGAAGGACTATACATATATTCTGTTTAATTCAAAAGAATCTGTTGACTATATATATTCTTTTGATTATATATATATATATATATATATAGAGAGAGAGAGAGAGAGAGAGAGTGTGTGTGTTTTGGAACATATTTACATTGTTTATCAAGTGCACAGGGAACTTCTCTACTATAAATCATATGTTAGGCCACAAAACAAGCCTTATTAACTTTAAGATAAAATTTCATTATCAAGTATCTTTTCCAACCACAGAAGTATGAAACTAGAAATCAATTGTAAGAGGAAAACTGGAAAATTCACAAATATGTGGAAGTTAAACAACAGGCTACCAAAGAAGCAGTTAAAGAAGAAATAAAAGGAGAAACCAAAAATAGCTTGAGACAAATTTAAATGAGACTGCAGCAAAATGTATAGAATACAGCAAAAGCAGTTCTAAGAGAAAAGTTCATAGCAGTAAGTACCTACCTCAAGAAACAAGATAGCTCAAATAAATAACCTAATTTTACATCTCAAGGAACTATGTGAAGAAGTACAAACAGAGTTTGCTATGACAAAGGTCAGAGAATAAATGAAATAGTGACTAAAAAGTCATTGTAAAATATCAGTGAAACTAAGAGCTAGTTCTTCAAAAAAAATAAACAAAATTGGTAAACATTTAGCTAGACTTACCAAGGTAAAAGGAGACACTCAAATAAATAAAATCATAAATGAAAGAGGAGACATGACAACTGACACCTTAGAAATACAAAGGATAGGAGACAACTATGAACAACTGCATGTGAACAAGTTGGACAACCTGGAAGAAATGGATATATTCCCAAAAACATTCAACCTACTAACAGTGAATCATGAAGAAATAGAAAATGCAACCAAACCAATTACTAGTAAGGGGATTGAGTCAGTAATCAAAAACCTCCCAACAAACAAAAGTCCAAAACCAGAACACTTCACTGGTGATTTCTACCAAATGTTCAAAAGAAGTTTAAACCCTTCCAAACCCTTCCAAAATTAGAAGAAAAAGGGAACACATCCAAATTCATTTTATGAGGTCACCATTAACCCAATACCAAAACCATACAGATGCCTCAAGGAAAGAAAATTATAGGCCAATACCCCTAATGAACATAAATGCAAAAATTCTCAACAAAATATTAACAAATTGAATTCAACAATACTTCAAAAGGATCATGTACCATGATCAAGTAGGTATGCAAGGATGTTCCAAATTGTAAATCAATCGACATGATATACAAAATGAAGGATAAAAATCATATATAATCCTCTCAATAGATACTGAAAAAGCATTTTACAAAATTAAACATCCATTTATGATAAAATCTCTCAACAGAGTAGGTAAAGAGGGAATGTACCTCTACATAACAACATATATGATAAGTCTGTAGCTAACATCATACTCATGGGTGAAAGGCTGAAAGCTTTTCTCTAAAATCAGAGAAAAAACAAAGATGCCCACTCTTGACAATATCATTCAACACGGTATTGGAAGTCCTAAGCAGAGCAATTAGCAAGAAAAAGAAATAAAACACATCAAAAGCAGAAAAGAAATAAAACTGTCACCATTTGCAGATGACTTCATATATATAGAAAACTCAAAAAATAAAACACTAAAAAACTGTTCAACTAATCAACAAATTCAGTAAAGTTGCAAGATACAAATCAATACACAAAATCTGTTGCATTTCTACACATGAATAATGAACTATCAGAAAATATTAAGAAAACAATCTCATTTACAATGGCATTAAAAAGAATAAAATACTTAGGAATAGATTTAACTGAAATGAATGACTTGTACACTAAAAAGTATAAGACATTGATGAAAGAAACTGCAGACAACACAAATGCCTGGGAAAACGTTCTGTGCTGATAGAGAGGAAGAAAATTCAAATGGTATTTTCCACATAAATAGAACAAACAATCCTAACATGTGAATGGAACCACAAAAGTCCCCAATAGTCAAAGCAATCTTATAAAAGAATAAAGCTGGTGGCATCACACTGCCTGATTTCAAACCTTTAGTAATTTTATTACTATATTACAAACCTATAGTAATTTACTATATTACAAACCTATATTACAAACCTTTAGTAATCAAAACAGCATGATGTTGACATAAAACCAGATACATAAATAAATCAAACAGTATAAAGAACCAAAAAATAAACTCACACATACATGGTCAATTAATTAATGACAAAGGAACCAAATGCATACAACAGGGAACGGTCTCTTAAAAACCATTAAATGATGTTGAGAAAACTTGACATCCATATGCAAAAGAATAAAACTGTAATGTTTTATTCTTACATCATACACTCAAAACAGATTTAAGACACGAATGTATGACCTGAAACCATAAAATTGCTGGAATAAAACATAGCTGGTAAGCTCCTTGACATCAGTCTTGGTGATGACTTTTGAATTTGACACCAAAAGCAAAAGTAAGAGTATGTACATGAGATGCTTTGAAACTAAAAAGCTTTTGCATGGTAAAGACAACCACAACCTACCAAATGGGAGAAAATAATTATAAATCATATATCTGATAAGAGGCTAATAACTAAATTAATAAAGAGCACGTACAACTCAATAGCAAAACAACCCTATTTATTTATTTTTATCTTTATTTATTTTTGAGAGAGAGAGAGAGAGAGAGAGAGAGAGAGAGAGAGTCAGCATGAGCGGGGGAGGGACAGAGAAAGAGAGGGAGACAGGCTCCAGGCTCTGAGATGTCAGCACAGAGCTTGACAGGGGATCAAACTTACAACCATGAGATCATGACCTCAGCTGAAGTCAGGTGCTTAACCAAATGAGCCATCCAGGGACCCCATCAAAACAACCCAATTTAAAAATAAGCCAAGAGGGGCACCTGGGTGACTTCCTTGGTTAAATGTCCAACTCTTGATTTCAGCTCAGGGCATGATCTTATGATTCATGAGTTCATGCCCCACATCGGTCTCTCTGCTGTCAGCGCAGAGCCCACTTGGGGTCCTCTGTCTCCCTTTCTCTCTGCTCTTCCCACAAGCATTCTCTCTCTTTCTCAAAAATAAATAAACATAAGAAAATAATAATAAAATAAAAATAAAAATGGGCCAGCAACTTGAATAGATAGTTTTCCAAAAACAACATACAGATGGCCAACAGGTAAATGAAAAAGTACTGAATATGACCAATCAAAACCACAATGATATATCATCCCACACCTGTTAGAATGGCTATTACAAGAAGGATAAGAAATAACAAGTGTTGACAAGGATGTGTAGAAAAAGGAACCTTTGTGCACTGATGGTAAGAATGTAAATTAGTACAACCATTATGGAGGTTCCTCAAAAAACTAAAAACTATACCTACTATATGAACTACCATATAACCCAGCAATCCCACTCCCAGTTATTTATCTAAAAAATGAAAATGAAAACAGTATGCTGAAGAAATATCTGCACCCTTAATTCATGACAGTATTATTTACAATGGCCAAGATATGTGAATGACCTAAGTGTCCATCAATGAACGGATGAAGAAAATGTGAATACATATATGCAAACACAAGCACACACTCACACACACACACACACACACACACACACACACACACACACAATGGAATACTATTCAGCCAATAAAGGAGGCAATCCTATCATTTGCAAAAGCATGGATGGAGCTTGAGGGCATTATGCTAAGTAAAATAAATCAGAGAAAGGAATACGATAGGTATAATCTTTAAGAAAAATATAAGACTGCGCTCATACAAACAGAGAGTAGATTGGTGGTTGCCAGAGGTGGGGCATGGGTAATGAAATGGGTGAAGGTGGTCAAAGTTACAAAAATCCAGTTATAAAATAAATCACAGGAATGTCATACATAGCATGGTGAGTGTCGCTACTACTGTATTGCATATTGTACAATTGCTAACAGAGTAAATTTTAAAAGTTCTCATCAAAAGAAAAAAATGTCTAACTATGTATGGTGACACATGTTAACTAGACTTATTGTGGTGATCACTCTGTAATGTATACAGATACCAAATTAGTATATTGTACACCTGAAACTAATATAATGTTATGTCAATTATACCCCAATTAAATTTTTTCAAGGGCATGTATGTAGATTATGTGAGATTATTTTTGGTAAATATTACTAATAAGAGCACAATTTGGAAGCATATCATTATAGATTGTAAGATTGTTTACTCAGTGCTTTATCTGGTATCAGGGAGGTAGAAAGTAATTAAAGAAACATTTGAGAAATTTGAGGAGATGAACAACCTGAAGAATGAGTGGAGCTAATAATTATGAGAAGTCTTCCAAGTCTTCCAGGTGAGAGTGGTGGGCATGGACAGCAATACCTAATAAAAACTGTGAGGCAATAATGTGACTGGTGAATTTAACAGATATCATCTGGCAGGGGAGATGTTCAATATATGTTAATTACCTTCCTTTAGCCTCATCTAAAAATAGTGATGTGGTGGTAATGGGGGATGGATTGAGCATAAGGCAAAAATAGGAGTATTTAGTACATCACAATTTTTATTGTTGGTTTGTGTCCATAACTGCTGTGACTTGTGTGTGTGTGTGTGTGTGTGTGTGTGTGTGTGTGTGTCACTTCTAAGTGGAAGAAGAAAGTACAGGCAATTCTAACCCTTTCTACAACACTTATTTATAGATCAATAAAGAAGAAATTAGAACACCTTGAGTTTATTTTGAATCTTCTTCCTAATACCTGTGTGGTTTTGGGCAACTTACTCTGTTTCTGGACATCAGTTTCTGTACAGTTAAAATGGGATGTTTTGACCTTTTTGTATGCACATTTTCCTGTACTATAATTTATTGGTTCTTGTCCACCCTATACTGAGGGCGGTTTGAAGGAAAGCAGTATATTTTTCAACTCCAAATCCTTAGAGTTTGACACTGTTTGGCACAAAGTAAACACTCTATAAATGTCTGTTGAATTGACTTACACTGATTATCTGACTTCTAAGTCCTTGCACAAAGGACATATTACTAGTGATGTTTCTATAATACCTAATATTAATTATAAAAAGTCATATTAATGCCTTGGTCCGAGCTACAAAGTAAAACATGAGAAATATATTCCAATTGAAGAAAAGAACGAGATGGACAGTTTGGGTTTACTTTTAGCATCAAAGGACAAACACCTGTTTCTGATAAAGCTAAAAAGAATATACCATATTTAAATCCGAGTAAATCCTCAACTTCAAAAAGAATCTAGACACAAATTCTGGCTATATAGAGAAAAGTACATCACAGTATTAAGAGATTGTATTCATTTATAACAATGAGCTCTTTTACCTCAGTATGAAAAGAAACATATTTTTAAAACCCTATTCCAAACAGATGTGAAACAGAGAGCTGAAAGGCTGAGACTGTTCTGAATGGTAATTTTCACAGAATTTGTAATTCTATATAAAATTAAATACTTTAAGAGTTAACGAGTACTAATAAACTTTTAAATGAGCACATCTTTCAAAATAGGAATATATATAACTCACTCATTTTGTTTACATGACTTTTGTGGCCATTGTAACCAAGAACTTACAAGTTTAGTTTTGAAAATAACAGAAAAGTGGGGTGCCTGGGTGGCTCAGTCGGTTAAGCATCCAACTTTAGCTCAGGTCATGAGCTCACCGTACATGAGTACACCGTTAGAGCCCTGCATCAGGCTCTGTGCTGACAGCTCAGAGCCTGGAGTCTGCTTCAGATTCTGTGTCCCCCTCGTTCTCTAACCCTCCCCTGCTTGTGCTCTCTGTCTCTCAAAAATAAAGCAATATTTTTAAAAACTTAAGAAACTAACAGAAATGGAAGGAATGATTTACAACTAAGGTGCTTTGTGATCCCAGCGGAAAGTGTGACCAAGCATATAAGCAGCACTCATTCCTCAGCTGCATTCCTGCAAGTCCTTGACAATTTAAGGGATGGTGGGAAGAGGTGACAAGCCAGTTTTCTGTGAAGTACATGGAAGGAATTAATCTTGGCATGGTAAACCCTCCCTTTTGGATTATCAGACACTTTTTATTTATAAAAAGAATATGGGAACATATGAACTACATGATACTTCCATCTGTAATATGCTCATGGTAAAAAGTATATATTGTAGGAATCAGACCAAACTAGTAATGGAAAGACTTGAAACAAAAAAAAATCCAACTTTTTCTAAGCAAATTTTAGTATAAATTGTAATCATTTCTAACTTCCCAGAAAATACCCTCTTCATATGATTCCCTTATAAATCAAGGATTGGTGTCAAACCGTGGCCAGTTCAAGTGTCCTTTACCATTATGGGGAAAAGGGGAGAACACAGTATACATTTTATAAACAAAATGCTACTTGAGTCTGCCAAGGAATAGGTATAAATACAAGATACTTGGGATTCTCTCTCTGTCTCTCTCTCTCTGTCTCTCTCTCTCTGTCAAAAATAAATAAACAAACTTTTAACAATAGTCACACACAATAAGTTAATAGTAGAACTGGCCTACAACTCAGTCTTCATGACCATGAAGATGTTCCTGGGACACAATATCATTTCCATAGTTATATATATTTTTCAAAGCTATAATAAGTCATTTTAAGTTCTTATTTTCTTAAAAATATGAAGGTAAAATATTTTTTAAATTATTTTTAATTTATTATTATTATTTTTTAATATGAAATTTATTGTCAAATTGGTTTCCATACAACACCCAGTGCTCCTCCCAACAGGTGCCCTCCTCAGTGCCCATCACCCACCCTCCCATCCCTCCCACTCCCCATCAACCCTCAGTTTATTCTGAGTTTTTAAGGGTCTCTTATGGTTTGCCTCTTTCCCTTTCTGTAACTTTTTTTGTCCCCCCTCCCCCCGCCCCCTGGTCTTCTGTTGAGTTTCTCAGGATCCACATAAGAGTGAAAACATATGGTATCTGTCTTTCTCTGTATGACTTATTTCACTTAGCATAACACTCTCCAGTTCCATCCACGTTGCTACAAAAGGCCATCAGGACAGATATAGGAAATTTGGGCAGTGAACTAAATATATATACAATGGCTGCACATTGATTTGAAATGAAAGTGATTATAGTAACACTCAAAGAAGGTGTTTAAGAGTTTAGTCAATATATTTTAAAGTTATAAAGTATATGTTAAAGTCCTGCTACATGGTCAAAATAAGTATTGTAAAATAATAATAGCATAAATCAACCCCTCTAAAAATGAAGCTACTAAATGTGACAGGTGAAAAAGACAGGATAGGACCATGCTAATTTTAATGACAAAAAAAATCTTTTTAATAGGAATTAGAACAAAACCATGCCACAATAAAACTGAATTACTCATCTTTATTCTACAGAGGATACCTGTTTGACCTGAAGAAATGTGATCATTCTTCTCCTACCACAACAGATTTTTTTACCTGTATATCCTAGACTTGGCAACAGAAAAAGACCACTTTGCTAAAATGCAGCAATACTACTATGGAATTTAAGCTTCACTAATGTCTTTAAAATCTGACTGTTGGATTCTGGAATGATGATGTCATGCACTTTTTTCTTGAAGTATAGTTGACATATCAATGATGTCATACATTTCAATGAGAATTTCAATTCTCCCCAGTAGAATTTTTAAAGAGATGGACAAGAGTGATACACGTTCTTGACAGTCAATTGTTTGCCACTCAGATCATTTGTGTTCATCGGAAGAGTATATTAGTACAACTAATACAAGAATTATAGTACTGAACTATTTTAATGTGGAATGTGGAATGTACAGTGGAATGCACAGTCACCAGCAAAGACACCAAAAACAATTAAAATCTGAGCTCCTTTATAAAAATTTGAGCTGTGAATACTAATCAAGACTTTTGTATGTGCAATTTGAAAAATGGTTTTGCTCATTCCTAAAGTCAGGTTTGCAGGACTATTAGTGAGGGAAGCTCCTGAACAGTTATTTTCTTAAGTTTGAATGTATCCCTTGACCTAGGCTTCTGGATTTTCTTTTCAGTATAGATAGCATTTGTAATTATTCAGATACATTTTGATAGAACAAAATATCCAAGTTTTCTATTTCTGGGTGAGGGGAAGAAATGTTTGAGAAGTTTTTGAAACAAATATTTTTGTGAAAATTAATGACAGGTTGCAGTACTTCAAGAAGTTACAATGAAGTTTCTATAAGGGAATTATTCTTTCAAAATAATAAAACTTGATCATACTTGTAATAATTGGAAGAACTACACTAAGCCTTTTCTTTTTAATTTTTTAAAATTTATTGTATTCTCTTTTATTTAGAGAGAAAGAGACAAAGGCAGAGAGAGAGAGAGAGAGAGAGAGAGAGAGAGAGAGAGAGAATATGAGCTGGGGAGAGGGACAGAGGGAGGGAGAATCCCAAGCTGACTCTACACCCATCATGGAGCTTGTCACAGGGTTCAATCCCACAACCCTGGGATCATGAGCTGAGCCAAAATAAGAATCGGATGCACGACCAACTGAGCCACCCAGGATCCCTGGAGATTTCTTTTAGAGAAGCAGATGCCTTCAGGAGAATCTTACAAGAGAAAATATGCAACCCAACCAACCCAGTGTTTTGAGTAATATAGCAAGTACATAGCTACCTACACCTGAAACATGATTTATTTGACTTGGTAGAGTTTTATGTTAGAAAAAGAAATCCTTAGGGTGACTGGGTGGCTCAGTCAGTTTAGCATCTGACTCTTGCTTTTGGCTCAGCTCATGATCTCATGGTTTGTGAGTTTGAGCCCCAGGTTGGGCTCTGAACTGGCAGCATAGAGCCTGCTTGAGATTCTCTCTGCCCCTATCCTGCTCATACTCTCTCTCTTTCTCAAAATAAATAAGTGATCTTTAAAAAAAAAATTAAGGAAATCCTACACTATGGTTTACGGACAATTTGTACATCTATTTAACAGAATATTTGTGTATTATATAATACCAAGAAAACATTATTCCAGAATTAGTGTTCTTTTATGATCTTTCTCAAAAATCTTGGTTATATCCATTCAATCTTACACCAAAAACATCCTCACTCTCAGAGACCCATATGAGAACACTGCCATCGTCACACACATATGTACCAAGCTTTCCATATGTAGGAACCATTATACATGTCCAGGTTATAAAGGATATCTCTGAAGCAAGGATAAAGGCTGAAGTGGGATTTCCATTCTGGCATAGGTAGCCATTGGCAGGACAATGTAAAATCCTCCTTATTTAACATCTATTTACATAGCCCCATTCCCCTAAAGCCCACCCACCTTGCCACTTACCTTGCTCAGTATCTTCAGCAAAATGCAATGATATTCTTTAAGCATTATTTAAAAATCACTGTAAGTGTCTATATGGCCTATTGTAAAATTTTACTTTAATAAAAAACATTAAAGATAAAATACAAATTCAAAGCAAGTTTGGTGGTTGTGGCAAAAAGCAATCTACATACAGGTCAAAACCACAAATGCATATGTATGACATCGTACATGGCGGAAAATTAGTGCTTTTGCAAACAAAAGCATTTAAGGTCAGTAACAAAACTCTGTCCTTACATTTTTTTCAGGGAAATTAAACATATTATATAATATTGCCTTTCTTCAATCTCATTTTTGTTATATTTCCATGTTTCCCTATATCTCCTCTGTTTTTGAAATTGTGAAAGGCATCTTCTACCATTTATCTCCCACTATCAATAAAACCAATTCAGTATCAACTAGAAAATGGTAATGATACATGCAAAGACCCTTTCATATGCCTCAATATATTTATGCGAAACTTTTCATAATATCTTGAAAGGAGTGGTTTTCAGGCTGGGACAAACTGGAAATGACTGTTGTAGTATCTCTCTCAAATACAAAGGGAGGGGTGTGAGAAGTTGACAGAGTATCAGCTGCAAATCACAGAGCTTCCCTGATATCACATGATATTTGTTGGACCATAAGTCCAGTGTTCTGAGTACACCAAACAGAGGAAGCACAAGCAGAGAATAACAAACATGGATTTATTTTAATCAGATAGACAGATACATACATACATACATACATACATACATACATACCTATTATGGTAGTATTTATATTTTGGTGAACACCTGGAGAATTACTGCTTGACTTAGGACAGCAGGGAAGAAATCAAGGGGGGGGGACATGTTGCTTAACTAACCACAAAATATTCTTTCAGTATATTAGTACTGAGAAAATAATGCCAGTAGCTTTATTAGAATCTCTATTTGTTTTAATAAGAGCATTTGTTAATATTCTATGGCAGATGAGTGTCTAAAAAGTAGATGATTTAACTTTCTACTGAAAGGACATTGATCCATGTAGTCTGATTATTGACACTAGTCACCCTGAGGAACAAACTACTAATATGAAGTAAATCTGCTTAGTGCTAAGGAAATATGTTGAAAAACCTATAGTCTCCCAAAAATATAATTTGCTGCCTTACAAAGGTTTTTTGAACTCCATCCTGAAGGTGAAATTAGGTGAGAGGAATAAGCAGATTCTGTGTCTGCTTAACAGAAATTGTTGAAAGGACGTAACACTGAAGGCAGACTGTATTCCAGATGTAAAGGTGAGTAAATATTGTAGAGGTAAATTTTAATGTCCCCCAACTATTTTGGAGGCCATTAATGACTGCATGAAATACTTCAAGAGGCATAATTTGTTGTGCCCCCTTCCATAGTAGTGTATTTAAATTATTTCAGTTCCAGGTAATTGTATACAATTATGTTGATCTCCAGTCCTATGTGTGAAGAAAAGAGGTTATGTGTAATTAATTAGCTGTTGTAGAAATGATGCTAGAGGGCATGTTGGTGGCATTTAAATGAGTACATCTCCTAAAAAGTAAAAATGAGAAAGCATATGGAGACTTCCACTATAAAAGGCAAAAAAAGAATGAGACATAAGAGGAGGTGTTGTTTTAGGTCATTCCAAAAAAGTAAAGAGCCAAACATAGATTACTCTGAGCACCACACCAAAATAGACTCATTTAAGGCATGCAGAATCTTTTTAACTTAAGAAAAAGGAAAACTGTTATATATCCCTCATGCCAGATAAGCTTAAAGAACTAAAAGTAGTATTGCGAGAAAGTTGTTCATTCTTCAACAGAAAGTGTTCCATTTCAAAATTAGATCTATGTCTTGTATTTTTCCCTACTTCATGTTGTTTGGTTCATCTAAAGGTATTTGTTAAAGAGATAACAGCTGATTTTTGTTAAATACTTTAGTACAGATTTTACCAAGACTATTATTGAGGGGGGGGCTGCATTATCTACTTTGCCAAGCAAATAAGTGGTACCTCAGATTAGTCAGTGACAGGAGAGAACTATTTTATTTTATTTCTTAATGTTTATTTTTATTTTTGAAAGAGAGAGAGAGAGACAATGTTTAAGCAGGGGAGAGGCAGAGAGAGGTGGAGACACAGAATCTGAAGCAATCTCCAGGTTCTGATCTGTCAGCACAGAGCCTGACGTGAGGCTTGAACCCAGGAACCTTGAGATCATGACCTGAGCCAAAGTCGGACACTTAACTGAATGAGCTACCCAGGTGCCCCAAAGAGAGTACTTTTTACAGTAAAACAAAATTTTTTTCAAAATATACCTTTGGGAACATACTCCAAATTTTAGTATAGTGTTTATACCCAAACACTATAATGTCCATTTTCCCAAGAATAATTTGATTAGTTTGGGTAGGCTTTATGTCACTGTAAAAAAAAAAAAAAAAAAATCCTCAGTGACTTAAGACAAAATAACACTTCCTATTCTTCTAAATGGGCTATGGAACTGAAGGACTCACCACAGCAGTTATCTTCCATCAGTGAATCAGGGATCCAGGATGATCTAATCTTATGGCTCCATTATTTCAACCTCATACCTCCTATGCAGAGGCACAGAGGCTAGAAAAGCACACGGAGGTTTCTTCACCTTCCAGCCCAGAAGTGGCAGATTTCACTTCTGCTTTTCCTTAACTAGAAGTAACCTCATGGCTCCACCAAACTGTAAGGTGGAGGGAACATATAATCTCCTTCTTGCTCAAGAGTGAAAGGAAAGCCAGATGTTGATGTGCACTAGCAACCTTTCTCACACTATCCTCATGACTTCCAATAACCTGCTATCCCAGCAAGAAACAATGCAAGGTCTAAAACAAAGGCTCAGAATTTTACACAGCACCAGGTTTCAAAGAAAAAAAAAATAAGTAAAAGCAGCACAATTATACAGAATACATAAAATGATGGTCCCTGAAGTCAGGGTCATGTCGTATTGTATATCACTCAACCTCTACCAGACTGTTTGCATAAATAATTTACTCGATAAATTGTGAGAGGATGTATAGAGAAATGAATTGGCGCAACTATGAATCCTTCCTTTGGTCTCTGAACATATGATTTATATTCATACCATGATGATTCACAGCAGTATAACATACTAACAGTAAACAATTATAGTAACTGTATATTGTCTTAAAATTTAGAGCATTTTGATATATCAATTAAGCCTATGAGGTAGGCACATGTGAGTGTTTCATTCCCTTCAGTTTTCACATACAACCGAAGAACCTTACAAAACATGAAATATTTTAACACCAAACATTTAATTTTCAAGGGGGTAGTACTTTACAATATCAAGATATTTTGGCTTATTTCTGAGAAGTATTTTAAACCCTTTATATTGAAGATAGCACTCAATTCTTGGAAGACACAATATTCAGTTGAATAATTTGTATCACTTGAAAGAAATTCCATGACTAATGTTAAGCACATGAGTGTAATTTGCAGGTTGCCTGTAATACTGTTAAAAACATTCAGGATGGCCAAATTTACATAAAATTTGCATTAAAAAACCTAGAACATGAATGAGAATAAATGTCCATTAATCACCATTGTCCAAATACAGAAAGATTATATGTGTTTCCAAAGATTCTGTTTTTCTTACTAAGGACACAGATATATGTATGTATATTTCTATCATATATATGATAGATTTCTATCATATATATGTATAGCTATGTATATATGGCATAAAAGATATGTAAGAGATATATATGATATAAAAGATACATACACACACAATTTGGGCACAGTCTGTGACAGTTTTTCCCACTTAGATTTAAACTAAGCAAGCTTTTAAATTAGACAGAGAAAGACAAATACCATATGACTTCACTCATATGTGGAATTTAAGAATCAAAACAGATGAACATAGAGGAAGGGAAACAAAAATAATATAAAATATAGGGAGGAGGACAAAACATAATAGACTCTTAAATACAGAAAACTGAGGGTTGCTGGAGGGTTGTGGTGGGGGATGGCTAAATGGACAAGGGCTATTAAAGAAGACACTTGTTGAGATGTGCACTGGATGTTATACATAGGGAATGAATCACTAGATTCTACTCCTGAAATCATTATTGCACTATATGCTAACTACGTTGGATATATATTAAAAAAATAAAAATAAATATAATAATAAATAAAAAATAATAATAAAATAAGCAAGCTTCCATCTTCTCAAATAACTGTACAAGTACAAAGATTAAATCTCATTTTAACCTCATATGTATCAACTTTCTTAAGGACTGCAGATCAGGGTTATTACTCCAGTACATGTAGAATTAAGTTTTATTAAAAGCTTACTGGGAAAAGTTTTCTTTAGGAAGGCATATCAATGGAATCTTTGAAATCCTAGGAATGAATTGAAATCTCAGTGTCTTAATTTACTAAGTGATTGCACATGAACTAATTAACCTCTGAAACCCTTAGTATCCTTAGCTCTAAAATGGTGGCTAAAATGCATGACTCAAAGTATGATTGGAAGGTTTAAATGAGACTACATAGAAAAAGTACCTAGCCTAGTACCTGATATACAGTGAATGTTTAAAAATATGAATTCCCTTCAACTGTACATAATTGTGCATATGTTATTATTATGACCTCTTAAAAGGTCCAAACTCCAGGTGCAGAAAATAAAATTTATAAATTGGAACAGATTGCTGCAATTGCACATACAGATACAAAATTCAGTGAATTGTAAGAATTAAACACATTATATTATATAAGTGAAAAAGTGCTGCAATAAGGTTTTCTGGAAATATTTTCATCTTCAGTGCAGGCAATGTTAGCGCTTTATATTGAAGTGAATTTTTATTGCTGACATTTAGTTCCAGACTAAGTGTTATTTTTGTGCCTTGAGAGTAATATCATAATTGAACGGTCTATATTTTGATTTATTTACTTTGTAATATTTTTCATATGCTCATTTATATTTCAGTACTATTCTGATTTGAATTTTACATTCATTTACTTTTCTCTACATTGCACCCTAAAAACAGTTTTCTACCGTGTATCAGTAATGCAGAATTTGTTACAGTTAATGTTATTAATCATCCTCCATGCTCATACCATTCTTTATTTTGAATATCATAATTGGATAGAAGCAAATAATTATAGAAATTAAATTTTAGGTTTGGTCTTTATAAGTGTATGTGAGATCCTAAATAAGTTAGTCAATTGAAAATATTTCTTATAGAACTATGAATCCCTCTGTTCACAGAAGCAGAAATGGTGACAATGGAAGCTGACAGAGGAAGAGATTGAGAAATGTGGCCTGCTTTGAGTTTCCAGGTTTTTACTACAGGAAGACTGATTTTGAATAAGTGTGGTGGAATTCCATTAAATCTTACATAACAGATTGGGGGGGTGGGGAGAAAAACCTATAGAAAACATGGTGGGATCTAGGAGTCTGAGAGTGTTGTTTTAGAATGAATCATCTGTCTTATGAGACATGGATTAGAAATGAGATGAATTACAAGATGGAAGAAAACCCAGAAGATAAGTAAGTGTGATGATCAGAATTGGAAGAACACACTGCCAATTTAAATGAGGAAAGATGGGGCACCTGGGTGGCTCAGTCGGTTGAGCGTCCGACTTCGGCTCAGGTCATGATCTCACAGTCCATGAGTTTGAGCCCTAGTCAGGCTCTGTGCTGACAGCTCAGAGCCTGGAGCCTGCTTTGGATTCTGTGTCTCCCTCTCTCTCTGACCTTTCCCCATTCATACTTTGACTCTCTCTCTCTCTCTCTCTTTCTCTCTCTCTCTCTCAAAATAAATAAACATAAAAAAATTTAAGTGAGGAAAGAAAGTGGAATTGAGATAAGGTCCAATCCCACTAATACAAAGAAGAAAACGTTTTTAGGGTTGGAAAACAAATCCAGGAACTCTGGGATTTGTAATGATGGCCATAGGGCTATAAAATTTCTTCTGTGAGAACCACTAAGATCCATTAAGTGTCTCCTTCTTCCCTAAATGTTTTCCATTTGCACAAAGTACTGAAGGCATGGGAGGCTAACCCTCATTCTTATCCTGAGAATAGATAGTGGCTGAGAATGCAATTAAGACTTTTAAAAATTGTTAAAGAAAAATATAAACTTCAAATTTCTCTTGCTCCTATTTATGGCTAAATATGGAACACTGAGTTTATCATTGTAAGCAGATGGTTTTCTGTTTGTTTGGGAGCAATTTCTTCACATCCCTATCCAAAGGTAATGCAAAATCCTACTCACGCCTAGTAAAAGTCTGCACAATAAAGAGAAACTGGTCTTCTTTGTAGGCTGGGTAAAATTTTGGCAGACTATTATGATATTAATATACTCTACATTTGCATGGGTGGACTTAAATAAAAAGAACACCAAAGTGGAATCTGCCAGGAGGGGGATGAGGGCATATACAATACAATGGTGCCTGAGGAGAGACTGAGGATGCCATCCTCTTTGGAAACGCATATTCAGTAGTTTCAGAAGCAGTAAGACCTGATACAAGCTTAAATTTCCGTTTTCATGCTATATTTCTGTTAGCTTAACCTCAAGTCTTCAGTAATAATTTTTAAACAAGACAGTTTACTGTCAACTTTGATACTGTTTGGCAGGAGTTGCAGACTGGGGTGGCCTGACATCGCACAGAAAAGTCATGAGAAGATGGCCTTAGAAGGTGCTAGTTGAGAAACCATGAGAATCATTTGAGAGCAAGAGGTAAGAGCAACACAAAGACATGCTGAATTCTCACCAAGCTCCCATTCTAACAGAACTCTAAACAGTTACTAATGTACAGTGGTGTATAAGACTGTATTCCTGCAATCTGCCAAGGTGGGATCTCATATTGTTCATAGCTGGGTATTATAGAAAAGGTGGCCCTAGAAATATTTCTTAATGGGACTCCCAGGCTACACAAAAATAAAAATCCAAGATAGAGTATTTAGAAAATTAAATAAGAGAATATGAGATTAAATGTTTTTTAACCTTGCAAAGATTCAGAGCATAGGAGGATCACAGTTTATGAATTTGAATGCTATCAAACTACCAATAATATTTGGAGGAAAATAAAATGATTGGGTAGATTCTAAGATGAATAAAAATCTGTTGTCTGTAAAAATACAATTAAAAAACTTCAACCTTAGCATCACATCTATTTAAACAAACAATATATGTTTCCCATGTGTATGATGTATGTACCAGGCAAATGCCATAAGAAATTTAAGAATTTCCCCATAAAAAGGAACAGTGCTTTCAGGGTGTTTCCACTTTTATATTATGTAAACTATAATACCCACATTGTAGGAATGAAAAAATTTTTTTAAATCCAGTCATCATACTCAGCCCCCATGGTTTTTATCCAAGATGCAACTGTTGCAATTTATTTTAAAAGAAAAATTTTCCAGTTGAAACTTTCTACCTCTTACCTGAATAATCCTCTTTTCTATCTCAGACTCTTTCCATGGTAAGTTTTGTTTCCTTAAGGAGCAAATTCTCCCTTTCTTTGGAGTATTTTCCTGACCCGTGAAGTTTACTCTTGCAAGGAGTGTCTGGACTTAACAGATCCTCCTACACAGGTAAGAAGTAACTGACCTTCTTCTACTGGCCTTCTGAGATTCAGCCTCAGGTGGTAGAAATGAGGGGAGAACTAAGAAAATGGATTAAAGCTGAGAGAGGAAAAGAACCATCCTCCAAGGATTTGTGGCAATGCTACATTAAAAAAAAAAAAGTCTTACCAGATATTTGAAGTCACCAGATGATCCAGGAGTCCAAGCCTAAAAAGAAAATAATAGAAAGATTTGGGGGGGGGTAGTTTTAGTGTTCTGTTTTTTTAAAAAAATACAATGAAATTTTATAATTCTACAAAATCATTACAAGTATTGCAGACTGATGAGTATACTGTAGGAAACCATTTTCCAAGGTGAAAAATGTTTTTCACTTAATGTGTTTATTTGATTTCCTATTGTGCCATTAAAACAAAGAAAGGGAGTAGTCTTGCTCCTAAAACTATATTTCCAATTATTCAGGTGACCATAATCATTATTCAGTTTTATTCTTTAAGTTCTCAATGGAAGGGGAAATATGATCATTAAATGTACTTGAAATTCTCTATTTATTGCTTGCATTTAATTTTCCTGTGGGTGAGGCAAAGCAAACCTTTATTTTTAAAAGTTTTTCCAATTTTTCTGCCTTTGCTGGCTATCAGGCAGCAATTAGTTTGGGTTTTGATTCATTTTTGAAAAGTAAATCCATGGAAGATATTATAATGATAAAAATAAAAGAGTTTTAATTTCCAAATTATATTGAAATGCAGCTTCTATTTTTTAAAGGGTTTTGAAGTTCAAATGACAGGCAATATCTGAACAGCAGAAATCCCAAGAGGAGACCTAGCACCTGCCACAGGCTGCAAAGGTTTTATAAATGTTGTCTTGTGTAAAGGCTATGGCAAACATTGTGAGGCCTTTTGTAAATATGCCTGCCTTTCTCTGTGTTTGAGCAGAAATATTGAACTTCTAACCATTATTATTATAAAATAAAGGGTTTTTTTTCTTTAAAAAAACATTTGATGACCACCTTTTCTTTTTGCCTTGGGAATCAAGTTTGAAATTACATATTGTACGATTGAGGAAACATATCTTTCTTTGAAAAAGAATGAAAAATACAATAAGTGTGAAAAATAATTGACACCATGAGTCTTGGGTTTTATGTGCATATGAGTATGTATTTCCCCCTTATTCTCAGAGCATCTAAATTAGATTCTCTGATCAGAATTACAGCCATAATGCTGGATCCTAATTGGTAACAAATCACCCAGAATGAATCTATTAAAAATTCCTTCTCTAGGACCTGGAATCAGTTGAGAAGACCAGTGGTTCACTCAAGAGAAACAAGTAATGGCTTTTGTTGTATTATGAGAGAGCTATTGGAATTCCCTATCCTACCTTCACAGGTGTAAAGTCTCTTGGAAGCCTCTATTCTAGGATCTGAGTCCCAAGCATAAGAGCCATAGAGAATATCTGGTATATTTTCATTCCATTTAATATTTTAAGTTATTTAATTGTGTCAGTTGAAAACCACACAAGAAACTTGCAAAAGTACAAATGTATAAAGTTCCATAAATAATCACAAAGTTAAACACTCATGTAATCACCACACAGCTCAGTAACTAGAACATGACTGACACTTAGAAGCCCGCAGCTTTTTGTCACAGGGTGTATATGTATACACACACTTATATACACCTGGCATACACACAGACACACAGCATATATACATTACACATATCCACATACACATATACACACAGCATACTCACACTTATATACACATAGCCCGTGCACACACACACACACACACACACACACAGTTTGAACCCACTTGATTACCCATGGGTTGTGCTAAAGCACAGGTTCAAATGAAAATATAAATTATCTAAGGCAACACAGATGCATGTGGTGATTTTTGGAAATGTAACATGGACAGCGCATCATCATAAATCTGCAGGATATATTGACTATGCATTGCCAGAGTGGGACAACCCTTTGAACATATCATGTAATGTCATTGAACATATTGTAATCTTGATAAGCTATGTAAAATATATATCTATGTTTCCAGACTTTTTGGTCATCCTATGGTTTTATTTTGCCACAGTTTTGAGCTTTATATAATTGGAATTGAACACTAGATTTTCTTGTATGTCTAGTTTCTTTCCATTAACATGTTTTTGAACTTCATCTATCATTTCGCTTGAAGCTATAATTAATTTCCATTACTCTGTAATACTCATTTGATAAGTATTATACAATCTATATATTCAATTCTCTTTTGGTAGAGATATAGTTTCTGCTTTTTAGTTATTATGAGTCATTCTATGAGCATCATTTTAAAACATGTATGTATATTTATATTTGATATTTTTCTAGGAGTAAATTACTAGGTCAAATAATATGAATATGTTCTACTTTAGCAGATCTTTACAAATAATATATGAGAGTTGCTACTGTGTCAAAATTCACCTGAAAGTATGTTTATTCTGCTTGATTTTAGTCATTACCATGTTGAATATACTTTTCCATTTCCTTGATTATTGAGTTTTAGTGCATTTCTATATATTAGCTATTAGCTTTGTGTGTGTGTGTGTATACATACATACGAAGAAGTTATTTTCGGGGTGCCTGGGTGGCTCAGTTGGTTAAGCATCTGACTCGTGATTTCAGCTCAGGTAATGATCTCATGGTTATGAAATTGAGCACCATGTCTGGCTCTCCACTGAGTGTAGAGCCTGCTTAAGGTTCTCAATCTCTCTCTCTCTCTCTCTCTCTCTCTCTCTCTCTGCCACTCTCCACTATTCATGCCCTCTCTCTCTCCAAAATAAGCATTTTTAAAAAATAAAATTATAAAACTAAATTAAGAACATAAGATAGTTTCAATTTTCTTTCCATTTTCTGTGGATTGTCTTCTCCATATTGATTTGGTAAAAGTGGTTTATGTATTCTAGGTATGAGCACTTTCATGGTTATATGAGGTGGAACTATATTTCCCACTCCTGGCTTATCCTAATACTTACTTATTGTGACTTTTATTTAATATTAAGTCTGAATTTTACTACAAATTTATTTATCTTTTTAAAATATTTATTTAATTTTGAGAAAGAGACAGAGTACAAGCAGGGGAGGGGCAGAGCGAGAGGGATACAGAGAATCTGAAGCAGGCTCCAGGCTCTGAGTTGTCAGCACAGAGCCCGATGCAGGGCTCAAACCCACAAATGGTGAGATCGTGACCTGATCTGAAGTTGTATAGTTAACTGACTGAGCCACCCAGATGCCCCTGAATTTTATCACATAAAATTTAACAATCTATTTTTATTTCTGAGTCCTGTTTATTACACAAAATGTTTATATATATTCTATATTTTCTCCTAACAGCTTTGTTATGTTATGATTCTTTTGTCTCACATATAATCAAAGAACATATCTGAAATTAATATTTGTTCAATGTGACTTGGGGTAAAACTTAGATATTTTACAAATTGCTCCAACAAAATTTATTGAAAGTATCTTAACTTTTCTTACTGCTCTACAATGCTAGTGTTGTCATAAATGCCCATAGATGCTTGGCTTCATGTCTAGATGTCAGTGTATTGCATTTAACTATGTGTCTATACCACACTATCTCACATAACTTTATAATATACCTTGGTATCTGTAGAGCGAGCTCTTCTACCTTTCCTTAAGAGTTTGCTAAACTTGCTTTAATATAATTCACATAACATAAAAGTCACTATTTTAAATTGTACTATTTAGTGGTTTGTAGTCTGTTCACAACATCATGCAAGCATCACAACTAATTCCAGAACATTTCTGATGCCTCAAAAGGAAACTGTATCCACAACCTACTCCTCTTCTCCCTTACTCTCTTCCCCAGGCAATCTGTAATTTGGCTGTATGGGATATTTTGTACAAATGAAATCATACAATATGTGGACACTTCTAACTTATTTCACTTAGCATAATGTTTTCAAAATCCATCTATCTGTGTTGCACATAGCAGTATTCCCCACCTTTGTATTGCTTAATAATATTCCATTGAATGGCTATGGAATATTTTGTTATTCAATCATTAGCAGAGGGATATTTTGGCTGTTTTTACTTTCTGGCTATTAAGAATAATACTATTATAAACATTTGTGTACAAGGTATTGTGTAAAAATATCTTTCAATCCTCCTGGGGGTATACTTAGGAGTGGAATTTCTGGGCCATATGATAATTCTATGATTAACTGTTTGAGAAACTGCCAAGTTGTTTTCCACAGTGGGTACACCGATTTACATTCCTACGTGCAATGCATGAGGGTTACAATTTCTCCACCTACAATTCTGCGTTTACTATTTTCCACTAAAAAATGATGGCCGTTATAGACTGGGAGGGTGATGCTGTCTCATTGTGGTTTTGATTTGCATTTCCCTAATGACTAATGATGTTGAATGCTTTTTTATTCAGTTATTCAAATAAGTTGAATACTTATTTTATTGGTTACTGGCTATTTGTATAACTTTGGAGAAATGAATATTCAAATTCTTTGTCCACTTTTTAATTGGGGTTGTTTGTCTTTTTATTGTTTCATACTCACTACTTTACATTCTGGATATTAACTCTTTACCAGATATATGATTTGAGAACATGGTCTTCCATTCCATGGATTGCTTTTCTTTCCATTTTCTTATTTATCACAATAATGTAGAACTTTCTATGTAGAGGTTTTTTACCTTTCATTAGTGCATTTCTATTTGATTTTTTAAAAGTTTTTATTTAAATTCCAGTTACTTAACATACATTGTAATACTAGTTTCAGTGCACAACACAGTGATGAATTCCAAACAATACGTAGTGCTCATCATATCAAATGCACTCTTAAGCCCCATCACCTATTTAACCCATCCTCCCACTCACCTGCTCTCTGGTAACCATCAGTTTGTTTTCTAGAGTTAGTCTGTTTCTTGGTTTTCCTCTCTGCTTTTTTTTTCTTCTTTGCTTGTTTTGTTTCTTGAATTCCACATATGAGTGAAATTATATGGTATTTATCTTTCTGTGACTTTTTTTTTTGCTTAGCATAATACTCTCCAGTTCCATTCATATCATTGCAAAATTTCATTCTTTTTTCAGGTTGAGTATATACCACATCTTATTTATCCATTCATTGGTCAATGGATACTTGGACTGTCTTCATAACATAGCTATTCTTGATAATGCTGCTATAAATATTGGGGGTGCATATATCTCTTTGAATTAGTATTTTTATGGTTTTTTGGGGGTAAATACCTAGTCTTGTAATTGCTGGATCATAGAATAGTTCTAGTTTTAAACTTCCTGATAAACCTCCATACTGCTTTCCAGAGTGGCTGCACCAGTTTGCACTTCCACAATGTAGGTGCCTTTTGAGTTTTTTTTTTTTTTTACTTTCATTAATTTTTAATGGTTAATATTTCCTATAACATGAAAGTAACTGAAAAATATTTAAAATAAAGAGGTGTTAAGTTTCTTTTTCTTAACTTTATTTATTTTAAAAGAGAGAGAGAGAGCATGCGCAAGTGAGGGAGGGGCAGAGAGAGAGGGAGAGGAAAATACCAAGCAGGCTCCATGCCGTCAGTGCAGAGCCTGAGGTGGGGCTCGATCCCACGAATATGAGATCATGACCTGAGCTGAAATCAAGAGTTGGACACTTAACTCATTGAGCCACCCAGGCGCCCCTAAAACACTTCAAGTTTCAATATTTTAAGAATGTCAGTCAGAATTTATTATAATTTTGCTTTGCTGGTATTATCTATTTGATATTTTTATGCTATTAGATGTGGCACTTTTATTTGTTATTCATCATTTGTATATAGAAATGCAATTAATTTTTAACTGACTTTATATTGAGCATCGTTGGTGGAATCATACAGTTAAAATGACAATTCACCTCTATGTTCTTTTCAATTTACTATCTGTACTCTCACATCATATGCAAATGATGTGAGTTTCATATGTTCCGTTTAAATCCTTGAAATTTAAAACTCGTGCTTATATGAATGCATGTGTGTTTGCGTGTGTACATACATGTATGTATATATTTTGTTTTTTTGCACTTTCTAGGACTACCAGGACAACAGTGAATAGAAGATGGGCATCCATCTCTTGATCTCAAGGGGAACCTTTTACTCTTAAATCCAGTATTTTGCCGTAGGTGTTAGGTAGATATACTTTATCAAATTGAGAAAGGTTCCTTCTATATTTATTTACTAAGAGTTTAGTTATACAGGTTTTTTATTATTCATTACATTACTTTAATATAAGGTTTAATAATCCTATATTTAACAGGATTTATTCATGATTAATATTTAACAAATATTTAATAAATAACTTAAAAATTATTTAATAATTAAATAATCCTATTTAATATAGAATTATTTAGATTGTCTTATTCTTTCTCTTATAAGTTTTAAAATGTATTTACTACAAACTTACTGCATTCAAAATTTTAACTTTTTAAAAGTAATTTTGAACAGCCTCTCAAAATCATTTTAATATCTTCAGTATTTGCAGAGATTTGACTTTTTATTCCAACTGTAAGTTATTTTTGACCCCTCTCATTTTTTTTTACCTTGGTCAGTCACATGAATATCTCCCACTTTTATCAGTTAATTCAAAGAACCAATTTTGGTGTGTTGATCTTCTCTATTGTATGTTTGGTACAATATGCATAGTAATATTTTTCATGATCTTACCTCCTGATTTTCATTATTTCTCCTCTTCGTCTGTATTTGGGTTAAATGTTCTGTTTGCTTCCAACGTCAGGAGATGGATGCTTATAACTGATTTTCTACCTCATTCTTTTCTTCTATGTGTATTTAAAATATACTTTCATCTAACATTGACTTTAGTTTGGTTGCACAGAATTTTAACTTTTATTAAGTTAAATTCATTCATAAATGTCTTGAAGTTGTCTTTGTTGTGTTTTTTTAACTCAAGAGTTATTCCAAAAATATGTATTTTAATTTTCCTAATACCTGGACATTTTCTAGTTCAAATTAATTTGTGCATAAAACATGTATGCTATATGATGCAAATCCTGTTAAATATTGAAACTTGCTTTACAATTCAGCATTGGTCAACTTATATAAATGTTCTGTGTGATTCTGAAAATAATATATACTCTTCATTTGTGTGCATAGCTCTACAGACATAAATTATATTAAATGTGTTAATCATGCTGGAAGATGAATGCTCTAATCTCCCAACATAACTTTGAATTTATTTTTTCCCTTTTGCAACCATAATTATTTTTATTTGAAAATGTTAGGCTACATTAAGAAACACATACAAATTTATAAATTTTATATCCTTCTGTTCATGAGAAACTTATGAAGTAGTTCCATTTTGCCTGTAATACTACATTTGTTTCTAAATTGATTTTGTTGGAAATTAATAGAAATATAACAACATTTGCATGGACTTTTCTCAACAAAGAGCAAATAACTCTAGTAGAAAGAAATAGATGCTAATGTTAATACATTGGGGGTCAACTCAGTGGCGAAAGTTGCCACCTCTTCTGAGGAGACTCAAAGAAGGTTTTAACTGGGGTGAATATATATTCCAAATAAGAAACAGTGTAGGTAACAATATGGGTATATACATAGTGTATATAATGACATTCTATGTAGCTGGACTTTAAGTTATGTGATGGAATGATATATAACCAATATTTGAAGATATACTTTAAGACCGAAATTGAAGGGTTTGATAACAGCAAGACTTTGAAGATAAGGCAGAGAAGATTTTGTAATAGGGAGATGATGCCTTTAACTAAACTGAAGCAATCTGAAGAGGTAGTAAAGGAAATGGAAAGTAAACTTTTAATGTATTGAATTTTACAATTTTGTAGCTTCTCTAGGCGGTAGTTTTAGTAACCAAGTCGATATACATATTTGGAGTTCAGAAGAAAACTGGAGATACAGATTGGGAATTTATCAGTGTTTTAGTGATAGATGAAGCATGGGAGATAAGGAGGGAACAAAAATATGACCAATAATCGATACTTAGAAGAACATCAACACCTCTGGAAGAGGCATCAAAAATGCAATATGCAAAATTGTCTGAAAAACATGAGATGTAAGAGCAAGGAGCCAAGAACAAAGGGTCAGAAATCTAAAATGTTCTTCAGAGTATTCCAAGATGATGAAACAGAAATTTGGCCTTCATAATTGCTTTAGTAAGCAACATTTAAGCATAATGTTGAGATCAGAAGCTTAACATTTTGAGTGATGAATGGTAATTCAAAGATATATAGTTAAGTGAATACACACACACACACATATTGAATTTTGATAAAGAAAGGAAGAGGGCAGAAACAAGGTTTGTATGTGGTGATGGAGTTAGAGAAATGTAGCTCTAATTTATATACAAGTTTTCCTAAACATTTTAGATAAAAGAACCTCATCCATAATCTCAGTTAGCCTTAAAAAATATTGGGGCTCCTGGGTGGCTCAGTCAGTTGTGCGTCCGACTTCAGCTCAGGTCATGATCTCCTAGTTCTTGGGTTCAAGCCCCGTGTCGGGTTCTGTGCAGACAGCTCAGAGCCTCGAGCCTGCTTTGGTTTCTGTGTCCCCCTCTCTCTCTGCCTCTCCCCAGCTCACACTCGGTGTGTGTGTGTCTCTCTCTCTCTCAAAAATTAAAAAAATAATAATAATAAACATTAAATTTTTTTTTAAATATGGCAGACATACAAGGGCCATTGTACCTGTTCCTCCTCTTATTCTCACATAAATATGTACCATAAACCTTCTACATTTAGACTCTTGGTTTCCATTTGGATGTATCTCTTAAAGAGTGTCAACTCTTTCCCTCCTACTAGCTTCTTTTGATCAAAGTATGTACTTCAAATAATGTTCACTGGTACCTGTGGGATTATACTCAACCACATTTGATAAAACTTCAAGTTTCTTTTTTATGTTACACATACTCATTATATGGGTATACAGAGACACAGAATCAATTCTATTGTTACTATTTCTTTAGTTTCTTCCTGATAATTGCTGAGTACAATTATACCTCTCTCTATGCCATCCAATTTTTCCAAATGATGTCCATTTTTATTCTTTTCACTTAAATAGTTTATTTTTTCCTTTCCATTAAGCTCTTCAGGACACTGTTCCTACTGATGTCTCTCTCCTCATACTCTCTGCATAGGCTGATGTTCATAGAACTCCTGAGGGTAAGTATGAATAAAAACCTTAGTGCATGAATGACTAAAACCACTTTGTGTAAGTGGAAAGTCACCTGCCAAATACCTCATTCAGATCCTTCAGAGGGAAGCAGTCATGTTAACAGGCCAGAGTTTGTTTTCTAACTCCACTGCTGTTGAGTTTTATTAATTCAGATAATTTGTCTGAACTTCAGTTACCTTGTCCATAAGCAGGAGATCTTAAGATGCAGTTCCTACAGGATTCTTATAAGAATTAAAGAAATTATTTCTATAAAGATACTAAGACAAGTGTATGTCTTAGTGAGGGCTCCTAAGTTTAGATAAACCTTGATCTGAGATGAGGTGTGACTTTCTTAAGAGTCCATTTCTTTGGGACCATAACCAATAATCTATTCCTTAGCACCATTTGTGTAGTTAGCTGCTTACAGTCCACATCCTCTTCCCTTTCCAAAGTCATGACCTTTAACTGAAAGAAGAGATTAAAACATCACACACGCTATTCCCCACCTTGAGTCTTACCACTTATCACCCAAAACTTCATTCATATAGAATAAGTGTATATTCTGGGATTCTTCTGACTCAGTAAATTGCCCTTACAAAAATTAAGTGTAGGTTTGATGAGTTCTCTTTAGGTTCCAATTATGCCTTGACTTTTTTTTTTTTTCTTTTCTGACAAGGTAAAACATAGGCTAATTGATTATAGAAATCTATATAATGCAATTACTCTCCTCCTCCTATTAATATTCATGTTAAAAATCAACACCTCCAATTTTCTAATGCCTGTGTGTTCCATATAATTTATCTGATTAGGCAGTGTGTCAATAAAGTCATGCTATTTAAACTCTTATGTACGTTTCTGAGACTTAATAGATTCTTTTAAGCTTTAAAAAGTCTCTTGGACAAAATCTGACTTCTAGCATTCTCAACATGAACTTTAACTCAGTTGGGGTTATTTAATTGAAACTTCCAAATTACTGCACTCCTCAAATGAGTAATAATTTATGATGAATTATAAAGATGATTCATGCAATTGTCTCTACTTGTCTTCTGACTGGAATATTTTTACTGGTTTTTGTTTTTTTTTTTTTCTTTTGTTTTAGGGCAACCAGATTTGTGTTTTGAAGTGCATTCTATAGATTTTTAATGTAGATGTTGAGGAATCTACTATCTACATATATATACATATATATGTATATGTATAATCAATTTTATTAATTATTTAAAACTCTGTGAGATTGAATTTGAAAATTGCTGATGAGTTAACATATTTTCTACAATATTATCTCATTCTAGTTTAAATAGCTCTAGTTCCTTAAATATAGGTTATCTGTTTGAGTAAATAAAACTGTTGTAGCAATAATTTGAGTAAATATTTGCTGTTGTAGCAATAATTTCAACTTATGATATAAATTGGCACTTCTTAAATCTTTCTTTGAAAAGATGCTGCTTTCACAGATTTTTTGTGGGGGAAAACTTTTACTACTGCATTCCCTGCTTATTATCCACAGTGCACAATGGCAAACAAAAATATTAGATGGTCCATAACAAGGATAGATTTAATTCACCTTTAGATGTTTAAACCAAAGTTCATCAAATTTATTGAAACCACAGAAGGACTTTTTCACATAAGTCTTAAATTTACAACCCTGTGAATCAAAGCTGCTCATGTTGAAAGTGAATGTGATTGCCTATAATATTAAATGTAGTTTGATGTGGGAATAATTGGCTTCAACAGATTTCAATGTCCTTCTAGTTTTTTCCTGTGTTATCTCATGTCACAATAATACCTATATATTCATTCAACCATTCAGCAAGAAATTGTGAAACAGAAACAACTATGACTAAGGCTCAGTTTTACTTTTAAAAGGTTCATGTTAACTAGTGAAAATTGAAGTAAATAAATCATTACCAGGCATGGTAAATGCTTTAATAAGGGTTTGTATATAGAGCCATGAACTAATTACATGAACTAATTATATGAACATGCTCTGAGAACCTAGTGTTATAGGTACAATTTTCTAAGTTGTCAACATCCATATCTTTTTCTGGGTTCACATGGCGCCTGCTTGCCTACTCCTTTTGTTTGGTGGGATCCCTGATAGCAGCATCCTATTCCCCCTCTGACTTTGGACAATTCTAAAGCTAAGTCACTGGGAGGTAAAAGTAAAAGGGTTTTCCATGGGTATATTTCACAAAGATACCAGGGAACTTTCTGTAAAAGTTGGTTTCCGTCCATCACTAGAAAGTCAACTGCATTCTTTTTCTCTGCCATACTAACTAATTCATACCTGTAATTCTGGAATCTAGAGTTTAACACTTTGAAGGTACTAAGTAAATATTTCTTAAATCAATCACTTTTGGCATGCTTAGTTTTTGGTACTCACAGTACAAGTGATGTCTACTAATGAACCCACCACCTGCACACTTCAGGCACTTTGTTTCACAAAATTCCAGCTTTATCCACAACACCATGTAAGAAAGGTAACCTCTTAGGGGCACCTGGGTGGCCCAGTTGGTTAAACGTCTGACTCTTGATTTTAGCTCAGGTCATGATCTCATGCTTAAAAGATGGAACCCTGCACCTGACTCTGTGTTGACCACGCAGAGTCTGCTTGGGTTCTCTCTCTCTCTCTCTCTCTCTCTCTCTCTCTCTCTCCCTCCCCTGCTTGTGCTCTCTTGCTTTCTCTCTCAAAATAAACAAATAAACTTAAAACAAACAACGAAAAGAAAAGAAAAGAAAAGAAGAAAAGAAAAGAAAAGAAGAAAAGAAAAGAAAAGTAAAGAAAGGTAACCTCTCCAAACATATCCCCTAGAGATAACAACTATGAAATCCATACATATCACTTTCATTTGAACTGAAAAGGGTGGGTCCAACCAAGTTAGAAATGTCTCACAAGATCCTCCTCCTCCACTGCATTCAGATAAAGTCTCTAAGTTCAATAATCTTGCAAATAAACTGCTTCTTGATTGTGTAAGCTCTTCCAAAGCACTAAGCTTGAAATGTCATTTTCTAGGACCTAAATCGGATTCTGACACTTTTACTTAAAGTGACCTCAAACCCATCTTCCCAGTTTGTTTCCTTGTTACCAACTACTTGTGATTTACTCCATCTGTGCACCCCTAGTCTGCATTTAGTTCCACTTGGTAAAGATGCCATAATAAATCCTATAAAAATGTAACTGTATGCCTAGTTTTACTAGGTGATTCTACCTTCCGCTAGTTTTTCATCATTCTGCTGGTTGGCTACTCAGGCTCCCCCATGTCTAACATTGCACCTTGAGACCTGTTCAAACCTCGTATTTGGATGTCTAGAGTGGATCTCCACTGTAGCTTAGTCTCCTTATCATCTGTTTGAAACCATACTATACGGAAAATAATAGAGGAAAAAAATTGTGTGTTCATTTGTTTTATACACTTGAGGATACATTTGTGGGACTAATAATTCATTTATTACCATTCTGTGGAATAGTTTCTTGCAAATGAAATGCCATTTATTTCAGCAGAATACTGAAGGGCAAAGTCAGGTGTTTGGAGAAACTAGGTACGTGGAGAAAAATCACTGAAGCTCTTGGTGTTCACAGCTAGTCTCGTAGACAGTGTTATACAAACTGATTTATAAATACCTAAATGAGATACAAACAATTTTCAGTTAGTTGGTTTTCATGGTGACTCAGATAGCAGGTGATGAAGCATGGAAATTGCTTCAAAGAACACTGTATATTTGCAACACTAACCTACTGTTTTCTTGAGTGATTCCTGAGGAGATAATTTTTCCAGTTCCTGTATCTAACAAGGGGATGGCATGGTAAACAGAACCAGTTCTATTTGTTGTGTGTTTTCCTTATTCATGGTAGATTAAAAAATAATGTAAAAAGATTTAAAATCAATCTTGATACAGGGGGAAAATGCATTTTGTTGTCTTAGTGTGTTTGCTTTCGACATGCCTAAATCTGGAAATTAAGTTGTTTTGGATAATAAGAAGCTTAAAGAAACTAAATGTAATTCTAATTCTCAGGCTTCAAATGCCTATGGCTATTTTTTTTTTTTTTGAAAAGTGGCTTAAGGAACTAGATTTGGTAATAACTGCATCTACAAAGAGAACTTTCAACAGAGTAGGGTATATATTTGTTCATTATTTGCCACTTACATAGGCTCACTATGGGCCAGGCCTTGCTCTATATATACACTAATCCATTTGATATTTAGGGCAGCCTTAGGGGGCACTTGCTATGATCACCATCTCCATTTTATAGAAAGGATACTAAAGCACAGAGTTAAACACTCTTCTCCTGGTCACGCAGCTACTAAATGACAGAGCCAAGATTTGCACCTTAGCAGTCTAGCTCTGCAGTCTAGCTCTGCAGTCTGTGACCTTAATTATTTTATGACACTTTTCTTCATGTGGCCTAATGAAAGATAACAAATAAAATATTTCACTATATGAAAAACACGGAGATAAGTCCACAAAGAAAGAGAGTTTCAGCAGCTTAACTACAGTGAAGCTTGCATAGGCATCTCCTTATGAAATAACAAGCATTCCCCTTATCAAAGGGGATACATTGATTTGCACCATGATGAACACTATTACCCAGAAAATAGGGCCTCCTTACAAAGTCTCTCTCTCTCTTAACTAGCTGGTAAAAACCATGCAACAATTAAAACTTGCATTCTGATGTCAGCCAAACTGGGCTTCAGATCCTAATTTATTCTTTTACTATCACTGGGCTAGTTACTTAATCCTGTAAACATTTAATACTCACAAGAACCTAAATAAGAAGGTACTATACTTATCTCCATTTACAAATGACAAAACTGATGACAGAATGTTTTATTAACTTGCCCAAGTTCAAACAGCAATGGTGGCATAGCCAGGTTTCTTATACAGGTAGTCTGGCTCAGAGTATAGGCTCACTGACTCATCCTGAGAGGTAAATGAGGAATGCCTTTTCTGACATCCCTCCTTTGTTTTGTTTTAGAAATGTCTGCGTCTGTCCTTCTGAGCACCTACAACACTTACGTAATGATTTTTTTTTGTAAAGAGATTTGATGAAACTTTGGCCTTTCATTATGATCTAAAATGCTTACACGGAGACATTATTGGTTTGACTCACCCAACAACTACAGATAATGCCTGACACATAGTTGGTTATCCAGCAGGTTGAATAAAAGAGTAAATAAATTAATGAATGATAGCCTGATAGCCTTGATAATTAGTAAGTTCCCAATAAATGGCAATTAATATTGTAAATTATAATGCAGTTTATCATTTAACTTCTATGTGAGAACTTAAGCAAATTTAACAATACCAAAAATTGGCAATTACAAAAATGGACATGAAAAGTTAATTTGCATGTAGTTATATTGCAAAACTGAAATAATCTACATATCAGAAAAATTTTTAATTTTTATTTCTTTTTGAGGTGGGGGAGCTTGTTGGGAAAAGAGAAGAGAGGGAGACAGAGAATCCGAAGCAGGCTCCAGGCTCTGAGCTACAAGCACAGAGCCAGACGCGAGGCTAGAATTCATGGACCATGAGATCATGACTAGAGCCAAAGATGGACGCTTAACCAACTAAGTCACCCAGGTGCCCCTATATATCAGAAATTTTTTAAAAAGTCCTTCATGCTGATTTCCATAATAACAAAATAACTAATAGCAATGTAGAATAAACAGTTTTGATTAAATATTTGTTTAATGTTCAAAGAAAAGTGGAATAGTAAAGTACATTTTAAAATGGGAAATACTTAATTCTTTTTTTATAAAATTTATTTTTTAAGTAACTTTTACACCCAACATGGAGCTTGAACTCATGACCCCAAGATCAAGTCACATGCTTTACCTACTGAGCCAGCCATCCACTCCAAATATACTTAATTCTTAAAAAGTATAATACAGAAATAAATTAACCAAAGTAACATAGACTCAACTAAAATTCAGACATTTTGAAAGAACAAACATTCATCTTTTCTTTTTCTTGAACAATAGATTTTGTGGCTATGCCTAGATTCAATGTGGGAATAAAACAGCTTTACGTCTTGTACTATGCTAAATATGAACTTATTTTTGAGGACAAATAACAGTAATTCTGGTATTTTTATTGATACACTATTTACTTGTGCTAAAATGAAAACTCCAGTTTCACCTGGAGAGACAAGTAGAAAAAAAAAAAAAGAAGAAAAAGAAAGAAAGAAAGAAAGATTTTTCTTCCACCAAATGACTCACAAAATGAAATCAGAACTTGGAAAACATCATTCTATTCAATTTCCCTTTCTTCAGGCACTATCACCATCCAAATAATTTTTGCTGGATCTAGCTTCCTGGACAATGTCTGGGTAAAAAGCTGTGCGGTCCTAGAGAATGCACACAGACAACTAAGATGAAGCAATAGAGTCCAACAAAAATATGTGTCCATTAGGTAGAGTTCTTTCCTTCAAATTTCCCTATCATGGCCGGGCAAATAGATGTATCTTTCAGCAGTTTTGCCATGATTTTTATTCATTTACATGTCATAATTCCTCTCCTAAGATGTTAGCTGTTTCATTCTCCTGCACAAACTTACTGAAGATTCTCACCTCAAAAGCAGACTGCCCACTATTGCTCAAGCCCTTTGCCTACTTTTCTGGCCTTAATTTCTTCTCCATGTTTGTGTTCTAGCCACATTGGACATTTTTCAATTCCCAAACTTGCTATGTTCCCTCCCCTTCACAAGACCTTTAAATTTGGTGTCCTGAGGTAGCTGAATGCTAGAACAGGTCTCCAGGTTTTATTCCTCTGAAATGCATTCAGGAAAAGGAACTATAGAAAGGCAAACTTTTTATTCATGTTGATTGTACCGAAGCTCAAATTGTGCCCTACCACTTATTCATAGCTATGAAGTGGCTTTATATTGGTTAACTAGAGACTGAGAGAGTAACTTCAATCACAATATAATGGGCCTTAATAACAAACAAATCAAACAAGATGGAGGCCCTTTATTATAAGAAAATATGCTGCAACCTTTGGTTGAGACACAAAAACAAACAAACTCAATGAACTTTGGAAATCTTTTTTTAAAGCTTTTATACGTATATTCTAGGAAACAATTTGCTCAGGACATCTAGGAGAAACTGAAATACTTTTTAAAATGTACTTCAGTCTGACTATAAATATGGGATTATGAAAGAAATATAAAAAGAAAGATAGCATGACTTAGAAGAAGAGAGAGATTGTTTTTAAGCGATAGGTTGTGATCTTAACGGGAAGCTAAATACATATGAAATAAAAGAGAAGATATGCCCATGTCAAACTTCTTTAAAAGGGTTTTAAGAAAAAAAGGTTTAATTATTTTTTAAAAATTTATTTATTTATCTTGAAAGAGGGAAACTAGGGGAAGAGCAGAGAGAGAGGGAGAATCCCAAGTGGGCTCCACACTTTCAGCACAGAGCCCAATGCAGGGCTCAAAGTCACAAACTGTAAGATGCAGGGCTTGAACTCACGAACCATGAGATCATGACCTGAGCTGAAACTAAGAGTTGGATGCTTAATCAACTGAGCTACTCAGGTGCCCCAAGTTGTTATTAAACCAGAAATATATTTATACCCAAATAAATCTAACAGAAAAAGAGATTCAAGGCTCCATAAAGAGACTAAACTATCTGTTTTGGAGAAAACACATATGCATTTCCATGGGGGTTGGGAAGAGATCCAAAGGTAGAGTTAATAATTAGCTCTATTGGAAAACTACCCCTTGAAGACGTAGTTTATTAGGCCACTTCACATGTGAAAATCTGGACAGGATTGAGAGGAAAATACCAGGAAGATTGGCACAGAATCTTTAAAATCTCATAAAGTTCATTTCTTAAATTGGTATTAACTAAGTTGACATAATTTGTAATGGATTGATATATTTGTTGCTTAGTCATTAGGGGTTTCCTTTGAGAAGTTGAACAAGAAGTGGAATAAGAAAAGGCACAGAAAAGATGAAGCATAGCAAACACAAATGCCCAGGAAGCAATAATAATATATCGAGTCCAGGCCTCAGTTACATGCTCTGCAGGGGTGTACATCTTGGACAGGGTTATCCAACTTCAGGAGGTAAAGATAGACAAGATATGTTTGAAAAGCACTTCCTTTTGACAGATACAGTACTCATTTATTTTTTGACTGTCATAAGACAAAAAAAAAAAATTTAGAGAAGTATACTGCCAAATCAAATTCCTGGACCACAAAACAAAGTGGCAGAAAAAGGAAACAGAACATTCTGAACCTGCAAACAGTACTAGTCCTGTATGTGTTAGAAAAGTTTTAACAGGTTGAACAGTTAAACACTCAGCTGAGTCTCCCTCCCAAAAATGTGTAAGAGAACAACAGCAGGAAATAGAACACTAGCAACATCTCCATTGCTCCAGAAAAAGATATTATAAAAATAAAGAAGTTTCTAATGTCTTTAAAGAAGTAGAAGTTTTTTAAGGTCTGGAAAAGACAGAGGGAGTATTCGAGGGAGTAGCTGCTGGAAGATGTAGTGTGCGTGACAAGATCACTGGGGAGACATGCTTCAGGACTATCAACAGCTTCAGATCAAGTTGATTTTCCAGATGAAACACATGTGAAATTAAAGGGTTAACCTTTCCCAGAAGGCATGTTTCATAGGCTTAAGCATTTCCATATCTAGAGTCCATGGTAGCATCTAGTGCGGCACAGAACTTAACATGTGTGCTCACATAATATGCATGCACACATGTGAGCCATGTCACAAGACAGAATCCACATTCATTACAGCATTGGGGCTCCAGAGATCCAAGATTCAAATACAAAATGGAAATTAAAAGGATTTGAACATCTCATTTGGGAAAGAAGTCACCTCAGTTTATACCTGGTAACTGAATCTGCCATCTTTTCAAGTTTCTAAATTTAGCAAGATGGCTAGAAACCTTCAAATGACACTCTCTGAGAAAGGACTGAATACACAGGTAGAGTTCTTCTAAAACGTGGTCAATATAGTGCCATTATTAGGTTTCTGAAAGAAAAGTTCTTGCATGAGTCCACAGGTTTTGGAATATAGATACCTGGCACGGACTGAGTAGCATCATAGCAAGGCGAATCCCATCAAGATGCTCCTAGAATACCTCCCCTCCATTACCAGTGTATCTCTAGTTCACTACTGTAGGATATGGGGTTGTTGTGTTTCCTAGATTTGGTACATATAAAGCTTGTGCTGTGATAATATTATGTGTCCTATTAATTCACTGTACTTTTTCAAAGATTCCATACTAGAGGAATCCTTGAATATTTGCAAGAATATTCACACCAGCATTATTGTTAATAACAAGGACAATAAAAAGAAGCGATGATCCAAGGAAATGAAAAATAAATTGTGGCATATGCTGTCAATGAACTATAGCTACATACATTAAAAGAAATACAGAACTAAGACTAGCAAAAGAAGGAAGACAGAAGATTATAGCCAGCATGATTCAATTTCCTTAAAATTCAAAAACCAACTAAACAAAGTAATTAATTATAAAGGATATATACTTAATAAAAACTGCAGAGAAAATCAAGAGTGCTTCTGAACTGCTGAAGGAACTACAACTAATTTTATTGAATGACAGCCTGAAGTCACTCACTATTCAGGTATCAGAATAGTTACCACTGGCTGGTTCACTGAGCAAAAACTATGATTTTGGACTTTAACTCTTTGGACTTAACTAAGAAATTTTGGATTTTTTTTTTGATTTTTATATAGCAAGGTGATTTAATTATGGGGATTTTAATCAACATCTGGTCATTCAATAACGGAAAAATTATACTGTCCATATTGATGCTTCTTATATCAAAGACATTACATTATTATCTGTATACTGGTATTCATTTTGCACATATCTTAATCTGTAATTGACAAGATGGACAATAATAATTTGTAATGAGAGAAGTGAGTAGTATGGGAAAGCCCAATATGTTAAGAGAACCACTAAATGAGGATGTTAAGCAGACTCTTCCCTCCTTCTTTTGCCTCTTGTTTTCAGGAGGGCCTCCATTAAAGCAACCTTCTTCCAGCTCCTCTGTTCCCAAAGTTTGACAGAAGGCACTGAGCACATCTAGCTCGGCACCCTCTGGGCTCTTGCCTCTTTCAATGCCTCTTGGTCTTCATATCTCAGTCATTCTCTCTGATGCCATATGATAAATTTAGAGGAGCCAACCTGGCCCTGTTGAGGAGGCATTTGGTTGTTCAGATGTGCCAATGACCACAGAATTTCCAAGTCTGTTTACTCAGTGGTGGATTATTAAGATGATTTTCCTACACATTTAAAACTACATTTTCTAATCATGCTTATAAGAAAACTGGCTACTTCACCTCCATTTGTCTGTCTCCTGGGCTTTAATTCTGAATTGATTTTAAGCTCAGGAGGGGAATAACATGGTATTATTTATTGATCCCCTAAACCCTAACAGCAGTGGATATAATAAAACACCAGATGATATTACCAAATATTATTACTATTAGATCAATCATTGTTTAACAGCCTTAATTCCTTTCAAGACTCCATAACAGAACATTGTTCTATATAGAATCTACAGAGTGTATACACCTCAGGGTCAGTGGAGGAGGTATGATTTTTTAATAATAAATCATTTGTGTGTTCTAATTTTTTTGAGGAAGAAAAGCCTCAGGAAGGGATTTATATTAAGAGTCTGACAGTTCATTTGGAAAATTCATAAGATAAAAGTTAGGACTATAGTTATTAGAATAGCTCTCAGTTTAGCAATTCTCCTGCTTCTATTTCTTCATCCGTTAAGAAGGAGGAGCAGGAGGAGGAGAAGGATTCAGCTAAAGCTGGATTCAGCTAAAGTCACTTCAGATAACCCGCAACCATTATTATTACCTATATAAATTTTTAAACGGTGCTGATATGTTGATTACTGTGTGAAACTATGTGCATAGCACTTTATAAGAAACAGATATGGGATTTTGGAAATGAGTATTTTAATTGATAACAACTGTGAAAAAAATCACCCTTTGTATGATTAATGTAAATCTGTTTTACTTAACATTACCCCTGGTTTACCAACCATTACTAAAGCAAATTGCAAAGATTTTGCCATTATGTCAATTCCTTCATGCATCTTCCCAATGCATATTCTAAGTGCAATCAAAGGTGATAATTATTTAGACATTTAAATTTATTCTAACAGTTATGTATTCCATCTATCTATTATTGAAATGCTCATAAATAAAATAATGGCACTCATGAAAAAATATTTTTTCAATTATAAAGCAAACCAAAAATATGGCTTCAAGTAAACAGATTATAAATCTATTCTATAGCACCAATGCAAAGAGGGATAGCCATACACAAACCAATATGCCTATACCATAAACTCTCTTCACTGAGTAAACACATTCCCAAATTGTTTATCCTTTCCTTTTACCCATTCACCAATCAAGACTTCAACTTATTTCACTGTAACTAATCTTAGTGAATGTTCTTTAAAGCAAAGGTTGCACATAATAAATTCATATTAAATCGTGAATAGCTAATGACCCTTAACCTCCCACAGTTTATTAACATAAGCAATTCCCCATTTAGCAAAATATCAGTTACCTTGTCTACCCCCTGTGAAGATATCTTAAGGTGAGGGGTTATTTTGGTAAACTATTAGAAAAGTAGGGGTTGTTTGTTGGATGAAACTGAGGACTCCAGAGACTCAAGGGTCCAATGGAAACTTTTCTATTCACCCTAATCGCTACATTTCTGTGTTCCCTCCCCTGATTCCTGAAGCCTTTCTGCTCCTTCCAAATTCCCAAGGTTCTACCTCATCCATTTTGTGTAGGGTATTAAATAAAGGCACTCAGGGCAGAGCCAAGTTAAAGGGAAGCCAGCCAGTTCCATAAGCACCAATCCTATAAAGGCCATAAAGCAAAACAGAGGTGAAAAAATCTAAAACGTGATGACAGTTAACTTTGACTTACCAATACAACTCCTATATAATTGTAGAATGTCAGTTGTCCCCCTTCCTGCCACAGGAGAGTGGCTCTTTGATGAAACACACACACACACACACACACACAAACAAAATAATACTTCTAGGTGCTGTTTACCAATTCCCCATTAAGTAAATATTGATCATTTAAAAATCTTTTTCTCTCACCACTTTAGTCAACATAGTATTGGAAGTCTTAGCCAGAGCAATTAGGTAAGAAAAAGAAGTAAAAGACATCTAAACTGGAAAGGAAGATGTAAAACTATCACTCTCTGCAGATGACATAATTTTATATGTAGAAAACCCTAAAGACTACACTAAAAAACTGTTAAAATAAGTACATTCAGTAAATTTGCAGTGTACAAAATCAATATAGAAGAATCTATAGCGTTTTTACACACTAACAACCAATTATCCAAAAGACCAATTAAGAAAACAATCCCACTAATAGTTGTTCAAAAAAGAATAAAATACCTAGAAATAAATTTAACCACGGAAGTAAAAACCTATAAGTAAAAACCATAAGATATTGATGAAAGAAATTGAAGACAACATAAATAAATGGAAAAATATTTCATGTTCATAAGTTGGAAGAATTTTTTAAATGCCCATATTACCCAAAGCAATCTACCGATTCGATGCAATCCCTATCAAAATTCCAATGTCATTTTAACAGAATTGGAATAATCCTAAAATTTGTATGGAACTCCAAAACATCCCAACCAGCCAAAATAATCTTAAGAAAGAACAAAACTGGAGGCATTATGGTCTCCAATTCCGATAATGAACACAGTATGATACTGGCATAAAAACAGACACAAAGAACAATGGAACAAAACAGAGAGCCCAGAAAAAAGCCCAAGCACATATGATCAATTAATTTATTACAGAGGAGGCAAGACTGTACAATGGGGAAAGGACAGTCTCTTCAATAAATGGTGTCATATAAACTGGACAGCCACATGTATAAGATTGAAACTGGACCATTATCTTACACCACACACAAAAATTCACTCAAAATGGATTAGAGATTTGAATGTATGATAAGAAACCATAAAACCAGGGGCATCTGGGTGGCTCAGTCAGTTGAGCATCCAACTTTGGCTCAGGCTCTGTGCTGACAGCTCAGAGCCTGGAAACTGTTTCAGATTCTGTGTTCCTTTCTCTCTGTCTCTGTCCCTCCCCTGCTTGCTCTCTCTCTCTCTCTTTTTTATCTCTCCCTCCCTCTCTCTCTCAAAAATAAATAAAATTAAAAAAAAATAAATCACAAATCTAGAAGAAAACATAGGCAGTAAGCTCATAGACATCACTCTTGACAAAATATTTTTTAATCAGATTCCAAAAGCAATGGCAATAAAAAGGAAAAATAAATAAATGAAATTACATCAAACAAAAAGGCTTCTGTGCACCAAAGGAAGCTACCAGCAAAATAAATAGGCAGGTTATTAAAGGGGAGAATATATTTGCAAAGTATATATCTGATAAGGGGTTAATATCCAAAAGGCGTAAAGAACTCCTACAGTTCAATAACAAGAAAAGCAATCAAATTAAAAAGCGGCACAGGATTTAAGTAGATATTTTTCCAAAGAAGACATACAGATGGCCAAAGACGCATGAAAAGATTCTCAACATCGCTAATAATCAGGAATTGGAAATCAAAACAATGAAATACCACCTCACACCTGTCAGAATAGCTGTTATGAAAAGGACAAGAAATAACAAGTGTTGGTGAGGATGTTGAGTATAGGGAACCCTTGTGTACTATTTTTGAATATATAAATTAGTGTAGCCACTAAGGAAAACAGTGTGAGGTTCTTCAAAAAATTAAAAGTAGAACTACTATATGAGCCAGCAATTCCACTTCTGGGTTTTTATTCAAAGAAAACAAAAACACCAAATCAATATATATGCATTGCTATGTTCATTGCAGTATTATTTATAAGAGTCAAGATATGGAAACCATCTAAGTGTCCACTAATGCATGAATGGATAAAGTCGATGTGAGACAGATATCATATATGTGCACATGCACACACACACACACACACACACATGAATATTATTCAGTCAAGTAAATAATGAAGTTTTGCTATTTGCAACAACATGGATGACCTTTAAGGTATTATGATAAATGGAGTGAATCAGACAGAAAAGGGAAATGCTGTATGATTTTACTTACATGTGGATTCTGAAAAACAGCAAAAAAACCCCAAAAAACAAAAAAAAAACTAACATAGATACAGAGAACATATCGGTAGTTGCCAAGGGTAGGGCTGTAAGGGCGTGGGGAAAAACAGGCTAAGGTGAACAAGAGATACAAATTTGGAGTTATAAAATAACTCCAAAATAATAAAATAAAATAAAATAAAATAAAATAAAATAAAATAATAACTCCAAAATAGGTCCTGAGAATGTAAGGCACAGTATGGTGAATATGGTCAGTAACATTGTATTGCAAATTTGTAAGTTGCTCAGAAAATAAATCTTAAAGTTCTCACCACACACACACAAAATCATAACTTTTTATGGAGGCAGATGGTAACTAGACTTTTTGCAGTGATCATTTTGCAGTGTATACAAATGTCAATTATGTCCTGCACCTGAAACTAATGTTGTGTATCAATTATACTTCATTAAAAAATATTTTTATAAGGACACTCTATTATTAGCTTTCTTAGGGTTACTATACATATGGGTCCCCTTCAAGATAATTTGGAGTCCTTGATTCTTTATATATATATTTTTTCTTTTTGCCAGGTTTGGAGACCTTCCTTAAGAATCAGTTCTGACGGGGTGCCTGTGTGACCCAGTTGGTTAAGCATCCAACTTCAGCTAAGGTCATGATCTCGCTGTTAGTGAGTTTGAGCCCCATGTCAGGCTCTGTGCTGACAGCTCAGAGCCTGGAGCCTGCTTCAGGTTGTGTCTCTCTCTCTGCTCCTCCTTCATTCATGCTCTGTCTCTCCAAAATAAATAAACATTAAAAAAATTCTGACAAGTACAGATTTAGCCTTGATGCCATCAATGAATCTTGGTTGTTGGATAGGGTTGTTGAAATCCTCTGTACTATTGAAATTTTCCAAAAGATTATGTTCAATATTATTAATCCTGGGAGTCTGACAGAACTTTTCTTTTTGAGTACCCAAGATTATTTGGAAAACAATAAGTGAAATCATCAAAAGTGGATGTGAATCCCAGTTCCACCACTGACTAATATTGTGACCTTGGAAAAACTAATTCAGCATTGTAACCTTAGCTAACTTATCTACAAACTAAGAATACATATATATTATGGATTGAATTGTGTCCCACCATAAAAGGACGTATTTGAAGTTCTAACCCCAGTACATCCAAATGCAACCTTTTTTGGAAATAGACTTTCTTTACAGAGGTAATCAAGTTAAAACAAAGTCACATAAGAGTAGGATGGACGCTTAGTCTAATAGGAATAGTGTCCTTATGAAAAGACCACCATGTAGAGGATGGAGACACAGAGACCTCCATGTGAAGATGAAGGCAGAGACTGAAATGACCATCTATAAGTAACAGAGTGCCCCCATATTGCAGAAGGAGAGAAAGACAGAAAGAAATCTACCAGAAGCTAGGAAAGAGGCTTGAAATTAATTCATCAGAGCCCTTAGAAGAAACTCACCCTGCTGACACCTTGATCTCAGACTTCTAGCCTCCAGAACTGTGAGACAATAAATTCCTTGTTGTTTAAGACACTCAGCTTGTGACACTCAGTAATGGCAGCCTTAGGAAACTAACAGACTATCTAACAAGGTGATCATGGGGTTTAAATAAAATGATTTGTAATATGGCTGACATAGAATAAGCCCTCTATAAATTACCATTAATAGTAACGGTATTGGGATTTTTTTGAAACAACCTATAGGTAGCCGTGCAACAGCTATACTTGATTTACTCCTCATTTCTATTTTTGGAAATTTAGATGTAGAAATTTCCTAGTGCTAAGGCAATAGGGAAGGCAGGAATTATAAAGGAGATAAATCTCATGCCAGTGTGTGCTAATTGTTTGAATCCCCTGTAAATGGTTTGGCAGGAGAGGAGGTTGGAACACTTAGCTAAATTGAAGTTTGGGGATTATCTGTGAATTTAAAGTATCCATGCCATTTTGGCCCCTATTAGCACAAGTAATTGAGAGGAAAATCTTGCCAGTTATGCTTTTCCATAAGGCTTAATGTGGACTTCAATATTTAAGTAATTCATTAGCAGCTTTAAATCGTGCTATGGAACAACATTAAAAAGCACAAAGAGGTAGTCTGTGACCTTCAGTTTAGAGATGAGCAAATTGAGGCTCACAGAAGTTACAATGAATTCAAGGTTACCATTTACATTGGAAAAGCTGACACTAGAATCCTTGTCTCCTAATTTTCTGTTGAAAACTGAGTTTGTCTTTCAGGATTCTGTGTTATTTTGTGAATTCTGTGGAGCTTTTCCAATTTTTAGATCCCCAACTCTGCACATGGAATCCTAAGACTAAGGTTGGGAGGAATCAGATGGAGAGAGGAGAAAGTGACAGTATAACATTTTCAATAAGAAGCCTCAAAAATTGCATTTGGGGAAGAGAGCAGTGGTGGGGACAGTGGGAAATTATTTTTACACTAAAATTATAAGCTGTAGAACACATTTAGAGAAATCTTTTTACATTGTTTAGAAGATCCATTAAATATGGCCTGGCAGGACCTTTCTAGGACAAATCATTAAAGCCCTAAATGGTGGCTACCTCAGATTGAAGTCATTTGCATTATATTATAAAACACATAGGACACTTTGGCCATCAAGATCACTGGGATGGCTGAACTCTGGCCCGCCACATGATTTCACAAATATAGAGTGTACTCCTAACCTGCTTAACAACTGACCCCACTTAAAGCAAGCTGCCATTTTTCACCTCTGGTGAGCTGAGCTTTTAAATAGACCTTGTGGGAAGAAATATTAGACTTTTAATGCAACAAACTTTGTTTCATTGTTTGTTTTCACTCTCATTTGTTATTTCCTGTTTCCAGTCTTTGTAGGACATTTCCATGTTGCCTGCCCTAAGGATAGCACTACTGTAATTGAGGGGCCCAGTTCAGAAACTATTTCAGAGAGAATCATTCAGTTTCATTTTACGGCTTCATAGCCCAGAACCAGAACTTTTCAAAAGACACTCAATAACACCAATGCAGGGACCCCGCTGGACAACATATCAATTTATATTATGAAGTGAATTATGGCTGTACCCACCAGAGCTGGTATAGTTAAGTGTCTGTCAGTGTTTCCATTATATTTTGAGGGCTTCTTACTTGGTTGCAAAAATACCCTTCAGGCTGAAGCATACAAGTCCAGCCTAGGAAGTGAGTGTTTGCTTTGTTTAGTTTTACTATTTAAAAACACTAGCGTTCTTTTGTGTTTGCTTGTATATACTGTATAATCAAGACAAGTCTAGTTTTCTGAATCAATATGGCTGCCAGAGAGATAATGGTTTTAATGGGGAAAGCACATGGTGCTAAATAAAGGTCATTTATCTTTGTATGATCCACATTGTTCGCCTTGGAAGATGCCAGATTCCAAAAATGAGGGTCCCAATGTGGTGCAAATGCCCTCAAAAAATTACAAATGTATTAATTTGGCCTCTAAATATTGAATCCAGATATCTACACTTATATTTTAGATGGGATATGACTACATTATGTTTAAAATTTCCTCTGTTTTTCTCTAGCCATGCCCCTATCCTTATACTGAATCCATGTAAATTCTTGCCTTTCATTCAAATCCTAGCGCAAACTTACTAATTTCTGAGAAGAAAATAGACTCGGTGATTCTTTGCTTAAGCTACTTTGCACATAATACCTAACTCCAAGAGAGTAATTGCTATATCACATTATTTGTATGTGTGTCTGTTTCTTTATCTGATTACACAAAATGAGGACAAGGATAATATCCCATTTATTAGCAGTGTGCTCAACATACTGTATATGCTCAGGAAATATCAGTTGCTTGACTAAATTAGTGAATGAATGAATGAATGAATGAACAAAGTATTCTGTGAAATAAGGATATGGACAAGGACACATAAGGGATTTTAAAAGATATTTTTGAAAAGTAAGGACTTGTCTTTAATATGATTTCCCCCTTCCAGGTTTCAACCTTCCACAGGGTACAAATTCTCATATGCCCATAATGAAGAATCTCTCAGAAAATTGAATGAGCTGTAAACTCTTAGAGGAAAAGATACATGCAAAAGGATTTGTTGAGAAAATTACTGATCAAGAATTTAGGCAATGAAGTGTTTGTTCTGACTTAGTCACTGACTGTGTGACCCTCTTTGGGGTACTTAATAGCTCAGTGATTCAATCTCTCTGCAACTGATCATAAATAATAGCAGTTCTTATCTGCTTCTCAGAGATGTTTAGGGGCAAATGTGTTAGCACAGCTGAGACAGTTTAAAGAAAAATCCTAAACTGTAACTATTATATAAATTAAATATTATATTGATATTGTGTGCTATGTGCTAAATAATTTACTGCAAACGGGACTGTTTTGGTGAAATCACATCAATCTAACAACAAAATATAATTGAAGATTTGATTCTTTCACTTGTCATAAGCAATTGGATTATATCTATTCTATAAAGAAATGAAATGAAAAGTAGATTGTTTGATCATTTCTGCATTTGCCATTTGGGGATTGTCCATGTGATTATTATGATGGATAAGCTGTCATATTCTACCTGAACCAAACACATTTTCAAGGAGAGGAGCTAAAAAAGAATTACAAATGCTTTTATAAGAAAAAATGACTGCAAGAGATTTTTTTAAAATCATAGGTTTGCAAACATGTTAATTATTGAGACTTATAAAGCTTCAAATGTTTCTTAAAGTGTAATTCATGAATCATGCCTAAGTATCATCTTGACCATTGCAACCTACTGTAGATCCCCAGACCTCATTCTCAAGAATAAGAAACACTGGGGTGGGGTCCAAGAATCTGCATGTTAAACAAGGTCTCCAAATGATGCCTATGAAGACACTTCAGGTTGGGAACCATTATAAGAGCCACTACAAGAATCATCTTTTGGTTCAAGAGGCAAATGAAGAAAGTACAGAATAAAAAAGATCAGAATAGAAAATTAAACTTCCCTGAGTGGTGAAGAGTGATAAACTCTTCTCTTCCTTTAAAATCACTGAGTGTGATGGAACACCTGGGTAGCTAAGCATCTGACATGATCTCATGGTTCCTGGGTTGAAGCCCCACACAGGGCTCTGTGCTGACAGCTCAGAGCCTAGAGCCTGCTTCAGATTCTGTGTCTCCCTCTCTTTCTGCCCCTCCCCCCTCCTCTACTCCCACTTGGTGTCTCTTTCAAAATCAAACAAACATTTAAAAAATTAAAATCACTGAGTATGTTATCTTTTGTAGAATTTGTAAAGGAATTATAAATCAACGGTATAATAATGTTTTAGGGGGCAAAGGTTTTTGTTGTTTTTTTTTTTTTAATATGAACATACTGAACTAGAAAAAGTAAGAAGAAATTGACAGCTCCAATTTTCTGATTATTTCCAGGTTCAACAGTAATTTGTATTTATGGGGGAAAGGAGGGCTTCACAAACTCTTTTGGTCTTTCTTCTGTGACCACTTGGAACCAAGCGAACCTGCTTCAGGTTCACAATCATCTTCATATTTAAGGATTTGTCCTTCCAGCAATTATCAAGACAAGTTGTATAAAAATATCAAACAAGGTATGGTTATAATATGTCTCTATTATTAAATGGATATGGCATTATTGCTTTGTTTCTGTGAGTAAGATAGCATACAGTCACATAGAAAATTTCAACAATTGTAGAAAGAATTACAGAGGCAAAAACACCCGAATTTCTGATACAGCATGGCAATTACTGCTCTCATTTCAGTGAAAATCCTTCTAGAGCTATACACCTATTGTAGAATATGATTCCATTTATATAAAATTATACCTATAATTAAATTTGCATATATTTCCATGTATAAATATAAATATATACTCATACATAATTTTATATTTTTACATGTTGCTTTGCCATGCCAATGACATTTTAAAAAATCTCATAATCATGAATACCTATGGAATCAAATGGAAAATAATTAGACCTAGGTTATTGTTGGTGTCAGCTGTTTCATCTCCTTTATTCATGTCTTAATTCCTTGTGACTTTCTTCTTAACACCTCTCTGCTCTAACTTCTACCTCTAAACCACTTTAGCAATAAACATTATATGGAAAAGACAAAGATAAACATTGGTGCTAATTGTCAGTTTTCTGGGCCACAAGAGTATCATGTGAGATTCATTAGCACCCAAGGAATCCTTGATCTAACACTTATTAGAGGTCTTTTCCTGATCTATAGACTTCTGTCAGCATTTCTTAAAAAGTGCCGTCTCAAACAATTGTTCCCTGGATGCTGAAGAGGACCACATAAGCTTAACATCTTATCAAACATGTATTTAATACTTACAATGTTCTAAGTGCACTGTATGCATTGTTTTATTGAATCCTTACATTTACTATATAAGGTGAATCCTATCTTTATAGAATACTGAGAAAAACTGAGCCTCAAGGACTCAGTTTTTCTCAAGGACGCAGATGTTCACACAATTTGGCAGAGTGGAGCAGGTGGGGGATGGAAGAATGGGGAGCAACTCATTGGAACATGATTCCTTCTGAAGTGATAAAAATGTTTTGGAACTAGATAGAGGTGGTGAATGTATTGTTAATGTACTAAATACCACTGAATGATTCACATTACATGGTTAGTTCTATGCTATGTAAATGTTACCTCAATTAAAAAAAAATTAGAGCATGGAATCAAACCCAGTCTGACTCGAGACCACACTCTAAACCATGGCAAAATACTGCCTCCCCCATAGGGGAGGCTATATTGGATCCAAGTTTTTCCAAATCAAACAAAATTAATAAATTTTGCTGCAGAAATTTTCAAGGTCTTGTGATGATAAGCATGCTAAATCTCCCATAGGATGACTTGGTGTACAGGAGGTTGGTAAGTGGTGTTTCTCAAATTACTTTTTTCATGGAACCCATTTTAACTGGAGTGATTTCTATGAAGATGTGTTTCATAAAATACTCATGGAATACCTGTTTTTCTTCAAAGCTCTGAGAATAACATTTATTACAGAATTATTTTCACTTGGATGATCTACTTAGTATATCAGCAAAACTTCACATGAATTCAGGCAATATAATAAAGACAGAGCAGTTTCCTGGAATTCCCTTTGTGATCATTTCCTTAGCAGTTGTTCATAATAGAAAGAGTAAAAGTGCAAAGAAAACTAAGCAATTACACCTTTTATATTCTATTTGAAACATTTAGTATTTACTTTTTAGTTAAATTTCATGCAAATGATAGCTCTCTATACATAACAATTTAAATTTTATGATAAAACAAAATGTATAGGGGAGCATAGATTTGACATTCTGCAATTTTTAGCACAGCTGCTTCTGGACTTAAATAAGTCTTTCAAAAACAACTGAAAACACTAATTTTCTGTTTTTTTTTAAATATATGTTTTCTATAAATTTTGTGGAGTTTTATTTGTCTGGCTATGTTTCTCCTAGAGAAAACAATTTCATCAAAAGTTAAAGCAGTTAGAAACTGAGAATAAGGATTTATTATAAAATAATCATTTCCTCTTTAATCGACCCCAATTGTATTCCAATTTTCTATATTATCTATTGTAATTTCATATAAAGAAGGTGGGATTTAGAATCAGTTCAAATGAAGTTTGCCTGTCACATATTATGCACTTTGTGACTCAGCTTCCCCAAATAAACTAATAGGATATTTCTACCTGTAAAATTGCCATTAAGGAGTAAATAAGATATAGATGTTAACCTATCCTTTCAAACATATGTATGCTCCTGACTATCCCACTCATGTAGTCAAGAATTTGGACTCCTGTTTTCTGCAAGCCTGTCATCAGTATTTTGGCTTTACCTCCCTCCTTACGGTCTGGAGCACAGGTGAAACCATTTGCTGGATAGCACTGATCCTTGAGTTACAATTATTATCAACATCGTAAGGTTTACATTGGACAATCCCCATTGTCATTTCTGCTGGTGAAACTCTGGCACTGTTGGGGAAAAGTCCCCATATAATCCTGATTGGGTGCATTGCAAACAGAGGCTACTGCCCTTAGGCTGTATTTATGTTTCAAGAGTAAAGTGGATAAATTAAGATATAATTTTACACACACACACACACACACACACACGCATACACACACACACACACACACATACATTTATGTCTATTTCACAGTCTCCCACCAGACTTAATTTTTCCTAAAGAAAATACCACCATTCCTTTTCTTATTAAAAAAAAAAAAGACATCATTCACTGTAGGCTCTCTTCTATTCAGTTGACTTCTGTGTATTTTTCTTAATGTTTACTTTTAGTTTAAGACAATTCTTATGTCATTGAGAGTAATAGGGAACCACATTTCTTTTCATATGTCAAGTCTGTGATGTGGCCACATATGGACACTGATGGGAGGTGAGGAGAGGTAGAAAGAGGCTGAATCTGGGCCAGGTCTGAAGTACCAGGAAGTTACCCAGTCATAGCCCTAACAAGATGCTCTGAAGTACCACCAAAAGCATACTGATGGCACAAATTGTTTCCAGGTTCATAGAAAGCACGCATGCCAAAGATAGAGCAGCAGTGACAATCAGTGGAGAGTGGATAGCCACTTGCCGAAGGCAGTTACATGTGAGAACTTTGTGTCCCTCCTCCTTTCTCTACCCCAATCCAAACAATTAACAGGGAAGGAGGAAGAGGCATGAGGAAGCAGGGCATTTTGGCACCCTCCTCCCATTCCTTCACTCCCACTCATCCCCATCGCCTACTACCCCAAACACATTCAGAACAACTAGAACATCAAGTCTAGGCTGTGCCCAGGCAAGATGAGAATCTCTGAATTAAATATGAGGCTGAAACTTGAAAATAATCAGAATTCTTAATAAGAAAAAAAAAGACATTTTCACAGCAAAAAGTGGCTGAAAATATTTGGGATCCCCAAATATGATGAAGGTAGTAAGCACACTACCCAGTAAGAAGTGGGTTTGCCAGAGCATGGTAGATAGTGTTTAATGGACACAAAAATCATGTTTTATACTTTCAGTATTTCAGACTCTTATCAAGCCAATTTTGATGATCTCTGTAGTAAAATAACTTTCAAAAGTAATCCTTCTACAAGTTTCTGTCTTTGAACAAGGAGGTCCCTTGCTCCCTATCTTTAGTCATTATTCTATCTCTATCTCTATCTCTATCTCTATCTCTATCTCTATCTCTATCTCTATATATTTCTCTATCTCTATCTCTATCTCTATCTCTATCTCTATCTACATAGTTCTATTTCTATATCTATCTTTATCTATCTATATATTTGTGTGAAGGAGAGAAAGCATAAGCAGGGGAAGGACAGAGGAAGAAAGAGAGAATCTTAAGTAGGCCCCATGCCCAGCACAGAGCCCCACTAGGGGCTCAATCTCAGGACTGTGGGATCTGACCTGAACTGAAATCAAAGTCAGATGCTTAACCAACCGAACCACCCAGGCACCCCTAGTCATTCTATTTCTAGTCCACTCCACTGAGACTCTCTACTAATAGGTATATAGTCCAGGCTGTATTTGGCCCATCTGTTATGGTAGTGGCTGACCTGGTTATTAAAATATTAAAAAACTGGGGCGCCTGGGTGGCGCAGTCGGTTAAGCGTCCGACTTCGGCTCAGGTCACGATCTCGCGGTCCGTGAGTTCGAGCCCCGCGTCGGGCTCTGGGCTGATGGCTCAGAGCCTGGAGCCTGCTTCCGATTCTGTGTCTCCTTCTCTCTCTGCCCCTCCCCCCTTCATGCTCTGTCTCTCTCTGTCTCAAAAATAAATAAACGTTAAAAAAAATTTAAAAAAAAAATAAAATAAAATATTAAAAAACTTAGATACAACTGGTAAACAGGCACTGACTCAAATCCCCCTTCTTCCCACTGCCCTTACAGTCTTGGCCTATCCTTCAAAAGCCCCCACAACCTAGCAACTAAAGGGTTAATGCTAGTACAGTGGGGGAGCCTCTTGTCCCTTGTTCCACTGAGTGGACTTATGTTTGGTTTATACCAGCACCATATTAATTTTCATTTTCAAGTATAAACTGAATCTATTACAAAGATTAGCACATGAGGCAGGTATCTGAAAATAGTTAATGTCTCTCTTGAATGATGGATTGTTACTTTGCCCCCCGATGTCCTCAATTAGCCAACATGCTCTAGTCTTTCTAGACTTTCAGAGACTCCTTCCTTTCCTTCTCTCACCTGGTGTTGTACATTTGTTCATGATAAACTCCCAATCTAGCCTGCTTTACTGGATTTCCATGGATGTATCACCATACATCTCAGATAATGGATTTGCCTTCTGAACTGAACTTTGTTATAGTATCTAGAGAAGGAAGTCTTTACAAAATATCTACTCTATTTCTGTAGATAATCTGAGCTCCAGATCTTAGCCTGACCAGATCAAGCCTTTCGTCTCTCCCTGTGTCTATGCCACATACCAAAACTTCAATTTAGTTTTTCCACTGAAAATTTCATATCTTATTGACACTACTCACATACTGGTAGTATTAAAGGTCTATGGTAAATGAGAAAACCTTAATGTTTTATATAAAATTTCAAGTCCAGGGAATTAAAGAACATTTACTTAATAACATACAATAAAATTTTGAGAGTAAGGGACCATTCTGTGCTTCAGGAAAATATAAGGGCTTGAAGTTACTGTCCTTCAAGACATGCTTCAATTTCATCTTGACTATGACATTATTTTAATCTTTATTTCTTTTCAAAAATTTTTTAATCTTTATTTCTGGGAGACAGAGATAGAGTGCAAGTGGGGAGGGGCAGAGAGAAAGGAAGGCACAGAATCTGAGGCAGGTTCCAGGCTCTACGCTGTCAGCACAGAGCCTGACGCTGGGTTCGAATTCACAAACTGAGATCATGACCTGAGCCGAAGTTGGACGCTTAACTGACTGAGCCAGGCGCTCCTTTAATCTTTATTTCTATCCTTGATCTCCCCCCAGGGCTTCAGACATATTATGCCACCTGCTTCCTGACTGCTCACCTGTCTGTATTTCCAGCTAATATCTCTTCACCTTCTCTATCAGCCAATGTATGTATTCAATAAGATTCATAAGATTTCAAAACTCAACACTTTAAAAACAATCCGGTTAGGGGCCCCTGGTTGGGTCTGTTGGTTAACCATCTAACTCTTGATTTCAGCTCAGGTCATGATCTCACATGGGGCTCTTTGCTGGGCAAAGAACTGCTTTGGAGTCTCTGTCCCTCCCCACTCATGTTCATGCTCTCTCTCTCTCTCCCTCCTTCTCTCAAAATAAATAAATAAACATTAAAGTGAATGAATAAATAAATAGGGGCATCTGGGTGACTCAGTTGATTGAGCGCCCAAATTCGTCTTAGGTCATGATCTCACGGTTCATGAGTTCGAACCCTGCATCAGGCTCTGTGCTGACAGCTCAGAGCCTGGAGCCTGCTTCGGATTCTGTGTTTCCCTCTCTCTCTGCCCCTCCCCCACTTGTGCATGTGCGCTCGCTCTCTCTCTCTCTCTCTATCTCTCTCTCTCTCAAAAATAAACATTAAACAATTTTTTAAAAAATGAAAGGATAAATAAATAAAACAATCCAGTTATAAAATGGGCAAGCAACATGAACAGACATTTCATCAAAGATACAGATGCCACATGAGCACATGAAAATATGTTCAAAATCATTAGCCATTAGCAAAATTAAAATTAAAACTATAATGTGATATCATTAACACCTATCAGAATTATAAACACCTATCAGCATAACATAATCATAGGACTAATATGCTATCACCTTCTATATATGCTGCTCATTAGATGCAAGCAAGAGGATCTGTCCACACTCAAGGTATGAACATCAAGAGGCAGGATCATGGGAGCCACATTAGAATGTGTTCACAATGTTTGTTATATAAAATGTAGAACACATATCAGAGTTTCAATAAAAAACAAAAGTCACACATATATCTAGGTATACTACATAGAGATAACCACTGTTAATGATGTTGAATTTTTTTTCCGTCTTGTATGTATTCTTCTTGAAGCCTATCCCCTAACAAAAAGATATATAGATCTTAAATATATACCTTCAAGAACAAATTGGGGGGTTTTTACTTTCTAATTTCAAATCTGTACCTTTACTACTACTTTCAGTGTTTTAGTCCTATTCTTGACCTCTTTCCACCATCCTGTCTTTATATTTGACTTTATATTTGACTTTATATATTGATCAGTTCATCATCACCGTTCAAGATACTTGAAGTGTCAACCCCTCCAGGAAGCCAACTTAATTGAAATGCTTTTCTATATGGCCCTTTACTGGAACCTCTCCATTGTACTGTTACCACATTGTTTTAAAATGATGTTCACATGTATCCTCCCTTCTAGATTATAATTCCCTTATATAGCAGAATACACATCTCCTTCTTCTTTGCACCTTTAGCATCTAGCCCAGTATATATAATACATAATAATTTCTCAGTAAGGAAGTTGAACTGAGCTACTGAACTAAAAACCAAGTGTGGGTATGCTATGAAGGTATAGTTTTGCTAAGCCATCTATATTTTACTATGTGTTTTTCCATCCTTGAGTACACTAACAAAACCTAAAATTAAATTAAGGAGATTCAAAACACTCTTACACAACATAAAAACCCTCTTATCACATGCAACTCTTTAAAAAAGGAAGCAAATAGAAAAAAAAAATCAAGAAATTTGCAACAACTCTTCCTTCACTAGAAAGAGTACCCACCCAAAGATGAAGACAAATATTACTGCACATGCTTACATAGCCTGAAATTTAAAAATGTTATTAGAGTAATTCTTCTTGCATTCACAATATGATTGAGACAATGATTAAGAAGTTTCATGCAAAACCCATCTCATTATAAAAATGGGAAGGGCTAGAATAGCATTTAATTATTTAACAGGTGGAAGAGTTTCTATGGACAATTTTATCATTTAATACCCGTACAACCCCTGTGATAATTATTAGTAAATTCATTTTGAATTCATTTGAAGTAAGTTGTCCAGGATTCCACAACTAGTTAGTGAGAGAGCCACACTTAAAAGATAGGAAGGCCCAGTTTCAAAGCCACAATCTTCCTATTTCTTTACACTATGAGAACACCAGGAAATACCATAGTTTTCAGTTCATTACTAGAAATGCTGTTCCCTAGAAAAAGAGGGAAAAGAGTAGTAAAGACTAACAGCAGGCTTGAGCTTGAGGCTACATATCTATGGGAAACCATGATTATTTGCATTGTGTTGTGTTTGATTTCGCTCCCTGCCAAATGTCATGCCAAAGCCTTGACACAACAGAGATTTGTGCCTGCAGCCATTCATTCTGTCTGGGAGAGCACATCAGCTGGCATATTTTACATGGATATTCTGAAATCACACCAGTCTCTGAATAGGTACTGAAAGTGACCAAGAGAAAAAACTATATGAAAAATAGAGTCAGGAGTCATACTCCAAACAAAACAAAACAAAACAAAAAACTAGAAGCATGTTTCAATTTTTAAAAATCAATTATTCATATATTGAATATTATTTATGTGGATATGCTTTTAGACGTTTATTTTTCATAGAGAACTAATATACCAGAACACATACAGTATGTTTTGGGTCAAATGTAAAATATAAACATGAGTATATAAGTGTATTTCCCCAAGTATTATGCTTGCATAAAATAGGATATCAATTGTTATTGAGATATATATCTACATTTTTCTTATAACCACAAACCTACTTTCCACTTTCCTTTAAATATAAAATGATTTTTTTCACACAAAAATAATAAAAGAACTGCTTCACCCATTTCATTGTGGGGTGGAAGGATGCAAAATAGGGTAAATGATCTAGAGAATTTTAGAGAAACTATAAGCAGACATCTGTAACTCCATTCATTATTTAAATACCTCCAAAGAAATGACAAACTTTCTTTCAGTACCTTATCCTAGAACTCAAATTCCATATGTGCTACTTTAAGCAAATTTTTTCTTGCTACTTCCTCCATAGAGAAGGAATGGTTTTAATAGCTTCTGTAGGTGGGATCCATTTCCAGCTCCTTCTTCTTTCTCCATTACTATCCCTAAGAATCTTAGTTCCTTTTGTCTTTACTCCTGGAGTTCCCACTATGTACTTTTTATTCATTGTATAATTTTTCTTTTTGGCTCCCTCTCAGGATTCAAGGTTATTACAATTCATGATATTTATAATGTTCTTTTCCACATTTTTTTTACAATAATATTCCATTTGAAATTAAAGGCATCCTGTATTGGCCTTATACTCTCCTCCTTAGCTTTCCTGTAGTGCATTTATATAATTCTTACTGAGCTCTATGTATCTTGCTGTTTGCATCTTCTTCTGAAATCCACTTGTAATGTCACTATCTTGTCCCCCCAAATCCTAGGCACTCTAAGGTAGATCTTGACTGATATAATTCACTTTCATATATTCTATCTTCAATAACTGAATCATCAGAGTCATTAAATACTAGTTTACACAACTTCCATTAAACTTTGAATAGTATCATTCTTTTACTGTCAAGAGCATTAGTTATAACTATTCTTTGATTATGTGTTGTATGGATTAAGACTTTCATTGCTCAGGAAATGATATGTGTTTAATAATCAGATTTTTGATTCTGATGTTTTCTCACTAGTATCATGTTTTATCAGGTTAGTTTATCATGACATGAACATGTACTATAATTGAATATATCTAAACACATAACAATAATATAATTACTATAACTCTTTTACTATGAAAACATTTTTTTATTTATATACTTTACTTGTGGAGAATATTTGAAATATACTTTAAATGTGCATACCTTTGTCCAAGGCACATCATGCTGTGGTCTCAGGACAGGAACCTATTGTAAAAAATATATATATATAATGTTTTCATTAATACACTTAGTATAACAGATTGAGAAATACCAAAACATAAAATTAAAACAAGAACATGTTTTAATGCTCAACCATTGCTCAATATTAGTATCTATCTATTAACTTCCAAAAATAATTTTGTATTTATTTTTTTGCTTTAGTTCATTAAGGAAAAAAGAGTAAGGTATAAATATTCTAATATACTTCTCAATCTGAATCTCTAAATGAGCTTTATTCCTTTATATCTTAAAAAAAAAGCATTTTTTTCCTAGAAATAAACATAGAGGTAGATTCAGTTCCTGATACACAACAGTCAATTCCAGGCAAAAACTCAGATAACACTTATCAAAACTGCTAAATGAATTATTATGTTCTGAATAGGAAGATGAGGAAGTAGGTTAAACAGGTTTTATGATAATAAAAATCCTATAATATTTGTTCATCAAAAAGTGGCAATGGAACATCAATTAAGAGAATCATTTTCACAGTAATAATAATGTTTTAAATTTTCAGGCAATGAAACTAGAATGTATGTTCAGATAATAGATTTAAATGTGTTCAAATGAACTTGGGTACTTCAGAAATCAAAAGAGGAAACAGAATCACATATTGCTGCATAAAAGACCCATATTTCCATGATTTCTTTCAATTTTATTATTCTATTAGAGGCAGCGTCCTATTTGCAAATACGTGGATACCCATCCACATAAAATCACAGATCCAAATGTAAGAATTCTCATTGCAAATGTGACAACGCTGATTACAAGAACTTCAATTAAATGTAAAATCAAAGAACCACTTACTTTGTCCATATTTTTTTGACATTCTATCTACTTGAAATTTCCAGATGTGAGGGGGGTAGAAATCAGAAGGCATGAACTTCCTTGTGATCTCCACCAGTATGTTGTAATAAAAGTTTTACCATGAATACATACATAAATCAATCAATCAGTCAATCAATAATAAAATATATAGCATGTATAAAGTAAAAGTACATTTTTTCTTCCATATTTAAAGTTCACAAACTCAAAGAATCTTAACTCTAGAAGACACCTGAGTAAACTCAATTCAAACTGTGGATTAAGGGATTCCAATGTTATATGGAAGTGTCACACAAGTCCCTGGATAATCCAAGGGAATCAATCCTTTGGGTCACGCATAATTTTCCCTCAGCCAGTATTCAAGTACGGCGGACGTGGACACAAATGCAGACACATGCGTGCACACACGCGTGCGCACACACACACACACACACACACACACACAAATTTAGGCTATTTTCTTTGTTCTATGGCCAAACCTAGAAGATCACATTTCTTAGATTTGAACCTTAGCCCCTGAATTACTAGCTATACTGGACAATTTACAAAACCATTTCTGAGCCTAAGTTTGTTTTACATAGAGTGAAGTTGTTGCAAAGATTATATGAGTTAATACAAATAAATTGCTTAGAACTCTTCCTAGGACATAGTAAGTAGCCAATAATTGTTGGCTATTAAAAACTACAAAACATTTGAAAAGTAAAAATTCTTCAAAAACCCTTTAAAATTATTAAATAATTTGGACTTTTAAAAAATATTTCAAATGATGTTTCTAGTTTACTAATCATCTCTTGAGTATGAAAATCTCCATTTGTATTTCTTATATTTGAATATAATTATAATTATATTTTCATATTATAATTGTGACAAATAATTTATAAATGTAACTATGGATGACAAACTTCATTCATGAAAGAATCACTAAAGAAATCAAAGTAAAAGTGGCATTTTTTTTCAATGAGGCATTTTAAATGGTTATTTAACATCTGGAATTCTATGTTCTGTATTTTACAGAAATACAGAATGACTAGAAGAAAGAAAATCTTCTTAAATGACAGGGAGGCACTTAACGTTTTCCATAGGTCAGGCAAGAATCCAATTGTCTAATATCCATGGGAGCAAAAGTATGTGACAAAGAGACAGTACAAAACTGGATTACCAGTGTTATTGCCAGGCTATAATAAATTTATCATAGAAAGACCTGGTATCAATAAGGAAGAGTTAGATTGACAAAGCAAACAGATAATCTTTAGCTACTTTGCAAGCAAAAAGTGAAACAAAATAAATTAGTTACAGAGAGAGAGGCAAACCATCAGAGACTCTTAAATAAAGAGAACAAACTGAGAGTTGATGGGTGTGGAGAGTTGGGGGCACGATGGACATTGAGAAGGATTGTTGGGATGAGCACTGGGTGTTGTATGTAAGTAACGAATCATGGGAATCTACTCCCAAAGCACACTGTATACCCTGTATGTTAGCTAACTTGACAATAAACTATATAAATCAATAAAATATATGAAGATTGGGTTAACTAAGTACAGGGTAGAATTGGAAGGGGGAAAATGACTTGATAAGAGAAAATGAACAACAACAACAACAAAAAAAAAACAAAACAAAACAAAAAAAACAAAGGGAAGAAAAAAAAAAAAAAAAGACAGGAATAAAACAATACCCTGGATAAGGAAAGCACTAAATGCCAAATCTGAAAGGTACACAACATATTTTATAAAGTATGTTTTGATCAGAATCTCTTTTTACAGATCTGGTGGTGGAACTCAAGGAGGGTTGGAGACTAATTCACATCATTTTAATGTTTTAACTCAGGGATATTTTTTTAATTTTATTTTTAAGGAATCTCTATACCTAATGTGGGGCTCAAACCTACAACCCTGAGATCAAGAGTCACATGCTCCACTGACTGAGCCAGTCAGGGGCCCCAGGGATTTTCTACCAAGGCTAATTTCCTAACCCCCATTCTTGTGACAGGGGACATATAACACAGCTGGGGGTAGCATGCTACTAGTTGCTACTGTCATCTAGTGGGTAGAGGCCATAGACGCTGCTAAACATCCTTTAATTCACAGGACAGCCCATCACAAAAAAGATTCATGTAGCCCAAATATCAATCATGTGCTAATGTTGAGAAACCCTGTCTGTCTTAGCAGAGGAGGTGGAGCCGCCTCTTACCTCAGCGCTTCGCAAACCTTTCCAAATCATGAGATCAGATCATTTACATAGAGTGACTCTTCCAGGAAAAAGAGAACTGACCTTGGTCAAGGTTCTTGAGAAAGGATATTTTAGTTGAAATTAATCTATTTAAACATTGCCCATCTAGCAGTTAATGTAGCCATGTATTAAACACAGGTTGATCAGATGCTAGTCATCAAGATTTTTACACTACATCAATGTGAACTCTATACATAATGGTATTCCCACTGCTTTTCTCAAATGTTTTGCAACATCAGAAAATATCCTAGTAAATTATCTGATTTTATTCTTTAAAAAAAACTAAATTCAAAGTTAGATATTATCCCATTTGAAATAATTCAGTTTAAGTGTCAGGTTATTTACCTTATCATTATTAGAAATTTAATAATTCATCATAATTCAATAGCTAACTAAAATCATTTTTATTTTTTTAATTTTTATTATTTTTTTACTGTTTATTTTTGAGAGGGAGAAAGAGAGACAAAGCATGAGTGGGGGTAGGTGGGGCAGAGAGACAGGGAGACACAGAATCTGAAGCCAGCTCCAGGCTTTGAGCTGTCAGCACAGAGCCCGATGTGGGGCTCAAACACATGAACCATGAGATCATGACCTGAGTCAAAGTCAGATGATTAACCAACTGAGCCACCCAAGAGCCCCTAAAATCATTTTTAAAGAAAATGAGGTGTTCAATATTATTTTATTTTTACTTTACACCAAATTAACAACTATTTTAAGTGAAACTAAGTTACATTTCTATTGATTATTAACATAAAGATACAATATACATGGCAACATGAAAGAAAACTAATTTTTGAGAACAGGTAAATTGTCACTAATATAAACTAAAATGTAATTTTGCATTATTATTGTTTTGCTCATTTCAGAATACCTCATTACTATCATGTTTCTTAGAATATTTAACCTGTAAAGTATGATGTTTCCTTGATATTAATTTAGTGGGATTCACAACCTAAAAAACATGCCATGTTTTAGTTGGTAAATTTCCTTCAAGGATATCTGCAAAGGCCAAAAATTTGGGAGAAGAGAATCCTTAAAACTTTTCATCAAATACAGATGAATTTCTACAGCTAAAACCAACATATTGAGAAAACACGAAGGAAAAGAATAGGAGAGTTTCATTTGTGTTGCTATTATTGTGATTCAAAAGAAAGGCCCATCCAGATGGATTTAACAGACCTATTCAGAACATTCCACCCTAAAACATCAGAATATGCATTCTTTTCAGGTACACATGGAACATTCTCCAGAACAGATCACATATTAGGCCACAAAACAAGTCTCAACAAAATAAAAAAAATCTAAGTCATACCATGTATCTTGTCTGACCACAACACTATGAAGTACAAATCAATCACAAGAAAATATCTGGAAAGAGCAAAAATACACAGAGGTTACATAACCTGCTACTAGACTATAAATGAGTCAACCAAGGAATCAAAGAAGAAATAAAAAACTTACATGGAAAAAAATGAAAATGGAAACAAAATGGTCTAAAATCTTTGGACTGTAATAAAAGTGGTCCTAAAAAGGAAGATTATGGTAGTACAGGCCTACCCAAAGAAGCAAGAAAAATCTCAAATAATCTTACATCTAAAGGAGCTAGAAGAAGAACCAAAAATATTATACCTAGAAAAAGGAGGGAAATAATAAAGATTAGAGCAGAAATAAGTGATATAAGAATTAAACAACAACAAAACAAAACAAAACAAACCAGATCAGTGAAACCAAGACCTTGTTTTTTAAAAAGATCAACAAAATTCATAAACTTCTAGCCTACCTCATCAGGAAAAAAGAGAGAGAGAGAGAGGTGATCACCAAATAAACAAAATCACTAATGAAAGAAGAAATAAGCAACACCACAGTAATGCAAAAAATTGAACAGAATATTATGAAAACCTATATGCCAACAAACTGGACAGCTTAGAAGAAATGGATAAATTCCTAGGAACATATAATATACCAAAACTAAAACAGGAAGAAATAGAAAACTTGAACCAACCAATAATCAACAATGAAGTTGATTCTATAATCAAAAACTCAAGAAAAACAAAAATCCAGGACCAGACAACTTCACAGAGGAATTCTACCACACATTTAAAAAAGAGATAAAGCCTATTCTTCTCAAACTATTCCAAAAATTAAAACAGGAAGAAAAACTTTCACATTCACCCTGATACCAAAACCAGATAAAGATAACACAAAAGAAGAGAACTACAGGCCAATCTCTTTCATGAATATAGATGTAAAAATTCTCAACAAAATATTAGCAAACAGAATCCAAGAGTACATTAAAGGTATCAGAAGCCACAATCAAGTGGGAGTTATTCTGTGATACAAGGGCAGTTCAATATTTGCAAAACAACCAAGATGATACATCACATAAATGAAAGAAAGGATTAAAACCATATGACCATTTCAATAGATTCAGAAAAAGCTTTTGACAAAGTACAACATCTATTCATGATTGAAAAAAAAAAAAAACACCTTTGCAAAGTAGAGGTAACATATCATAATATGATAGAGGCCTAACGTGAAAAACTCACAGCCAACATCATACTCAATGGTGAAAAACTGAGAGTTTTTTCCCTAAGGTCAGGAACAAGACAAGGATGTCCATTGTCATCACTTTTATTCAACATAGTACTGGAAGTCCTAGCCACAGTAATCAGACAAGAGAAAGGAATAAAAGACATCCAAATTGGAAAGAAGTAAAACTTCCACTATCTGCAAATGATATGATGGTATATATACAAATTCCTAAAGACTCTACGAAAAACTACTAGAACTGATAAATGAATTCAGTAAGGTTGCAGGATACAAAATCAATGTACAGACATCCATTGCATATCTATACATGAATAATGAAGCAACAGAAGGAGAAATTGAGAAAATAATCCCATTGCAATTGCAGCATAATACCTTACTTAGGAACAAACTTAACCAAAGAGGTGAAATACCTGCTCTCTGAAAACTATAAGACACTCAGAGAAGAAATTTAAGGCAATAAAAAGTAATGGAAAGACATTCCATGCTCATGGATTGGAAGAACAAATTTTGTTCTAATGTCTATAGTACGCAAAGCATTGTACAGATTTAATGCAATCCTTGTCAAAATACCAACAGAACTTATCACTGAACTAGAATAAACAATCCTAAAATTTGTATGGAAACACAAAAGGCCTTGAAGGGCGAAAGCAATCTTTAAAATGAAAAACAGGGGCGCCTTGGTGGCTCAGTCAGTTAAGCGTCCGACTTCAGCTCAGGTCATGATCTCAAGGTTCGTGGGTTCAAGCCCCTCATAGGGCTCTGTGCTGACAGCTGGGAGCCTGGAGGTGCTTCAGATTCTGTGTCTCCCTCCCTCTCTGCTCCTCCCCACTTGTCCTCTGTCTCTGTCTCTCAAAAATAAATAAATTTAAAAAATAAATAAATAAAAATAAAAAAATCAAAAATCAAAATCAAAATCAAAATAAATAACTCCCCAAAACAAAAGGTCCATATTTAGAGGAAACTTACAATGGTCATACGTGCATAGCTATGCAATGCCATGTACCTAGTATTCTTCCTGTGTTTTGAGCACAATAAGAGGTGTTCTTGCAAAAGGAGATTTAAGTCAACAACTACTTCACCAGAGCAGGGTCACTATTTTTTTCTAAAGTAAATCATCACACAATGACTAATGCCCCTCATGCCCAATATGAATGCTCTAAAATTGGACAGAGTTTCTGTTATTTCTCTCTTTATTAACTATTAGAATCCAATAAATTTGTTCATACAATATATAATTTCCAGATATATATGAAGTCTGTAAAATGGCTTACCTTTTCAGCCTATCTTGGAAGAAATTTCACTTCAGTTTTATGTCCTTACTGATATATGGTTCGATTTCATGAACAAGTTCAATAGATATGCTATATTCCAATGAAAGATGCTATATATGGTATGCAAACTGAACTTAAGAGACCAAATTAAGCTACTACTAAATCAAATTTCTTTGTATCTGCTTGTTATCAAACCAAATGTGCTTGTGGACATAATGCAAATTCAGAATGATCCCTGTGTGTAACATATTTTTCTCTCATAAAAGATGGTAATGATGCCATAATGATTAGTGAATAAGTGGGTAACCCTCAAGAATAGTGTGCTGTGTATAATATTTTATATGAGCAAAGCAGAAATTTTAATATATTTGTGGTATTGGCTGAATTGTGTCCCCTCAAAATTCTTATGTGGAAATCCTAGTCTTCATTACTTCTGAATGTGATTTATATTTAGAGAGCATGTCTTTAAAAAGGTAACTAGCTTAAAATGAACTCATTAAGATGGGCCCTAATCCGTTGTGACTGGTGTCTTTTTAAGAACAGATTAAGACATAACAGCCATTCAGAGGAAAACCACATTAAGACTCAGAGATAAAAATCCAAGGAAAAAAGCCCTCAGAGGAAAATAACCCTGTAGACACCTTGATCTTGAACATCCAGTTCCCAGAATCATGAGGAAAACAAAACAAAACAAAATTCTGTTGTATAAGTTTCCAGTCTATGGTTCTCTGTTATGACAGCCCTAAAATATTAATAGAATTTGTAATTGCCAAAGTTAGAGTATAGCTCTACACAAACATGTGACAAGAGATAAATTTTAGCCTCAGTGCTTCTCCCATTTCTCATGCAATAATTGTCTTTCTCTTTCATGGGCTTCTTGCATAAGTAATACTTTTTTGGTGTTCAAGGATTCAAGAAGTTGTCTATCAGTGAACACAACTCTTTCTTGCTCTTTAAATGCATTCTCAAAGCGATCCTCTCCTGACCTAAAGAAACAGTCTATCACAAAGACTAATTACTGAGAACAGCTTAGCCTATATCTATATTTGCAAAAAGTAAATAATACCTTTTTATAAAGCAAGCCTTTTGTGTTATTTTGCTTTGTTAGTAATGAGCAGGTGTGATGAAATTGCCATCTTCATTCATTGCTAGTGGTTGTATAAATTGGAAAGCAATTTGCCAGCATGTATCAAAGTCTTAAAAATATTTGCTCCTTTTCACCCAGTTATTTCTCTTCTTGGGATCTCTCAAAAGGACTTATCAACAGACGCTGGCAAAAATTTATGAATTGATAATCCACTTCACCACTATTTATACTAACCCTTCTACATCCAAAAAGGAAGCAAGCTAAATATTTTCTAATACATTAGAGAAATTGAGTGTCTTCCCCAGATAAGGAATTATTGTGCTTTTATCTACTTTTTACCATGTTTTCAAAGACAACTTAATGGCATGAGATTACAAAGTGAGTTTTATAATTTTAGGTAATCAGGTCAGGACACAATAGTATTTCATTGTGTAAAACTACAGTAACTTCCCCCCAAATCAGGGATTCCCTTTACTCTGCCAACCTTCTCTCCTCCTCCCTAAAAAAAAAAAAAAAAAAAAAAAAAAAAAAAAAAAAAAAAAAAAAAAAGAGTCTCCTTTATAAATTAATAAAACACTTAGAATTCCAAGAAGCAGATATGAGTCACTAGGGTATTTCAGCAGAGTCCCCCCATCATCTCAGGAGAGCATGGGAAAACAGGTTACCATGGCTATAATCTGTTCATACAACCTGCTTCAATATTCAAGTGACCTGCCTCCTCTTCTGTCTCCAAAATAACTGAAACTTACGACATCCAATCACAACTTTCTTTTCTTATTCTAGGATCAAGAAGTAGTCTTCCTTTGCTCCCTAACAGAAGTATAAGAAAATATCTCATGACATAAGACACAGAAATTTAAAGTAATGTTTTAAATATTTTTGAGAGAAAGAGAGAGAGAGCAGACAGAGTCTGGGAGGGGCAGAGAGAGGGAGACACAGAATCTGAAGAAGGCTCTAGACTCTGAGCTGTCAGCACAGAGCCCAAGGTGGGGCTCCAATTCATGAACCACGAGATCATGACCTGGGCCAAAGTCAGATGCTTAACCACCTGAGCCACCCAGCCACTCCAAGACATTAAAATAAATAAATAAATAATAAAATAAATAAAATAAAATGAATAAAATAAAATAAAATAAAATAAAAATAAATGAATAAGTCCTCTAAACTTTATTCCATACCTTTGTTATAATGTACCTACACTGTTTTATTCAAACCGTCTAAACCTTGTTGTATCATTATTGCCAAGTGTTAGCTTAGTCAATTTATATTTTCAGAAATGTAGAAAGGATTGTAAATGGCACATGGCTATAAATACCAATTCATCCTGTTGAGGCAAGATTATCACCAGGGTACCTGGAACATTCCACCACTCAATTATTTATATAAACTGTGAACAGACATGTGTACAGCCCTTTTCATGTAGTATGTACATAGAAAAAATTGAAAAACTATATATATGAAAATGCTCTTGGTGGTTATCTGAGTGGCAATTTTCTTCCATATATTTTTTTGTACTGATTTTTTTTCCTACTATGACAATGTATCTCCTCTACAAACAGAATCAATGTGTCATTCCAGAGAAGCACTGTGTTAATCTTCTATTCTACTTACTCTGCAAACGAGAGAAATGGGCTGGACTCACCCCAGTAACTAGGCAAATACTGCACATATGCAATATGGCCCCCTTTCCCTGGGCCATAGTGCTCTGAATATCACGTGTTGCCAATACTTAGGGGCCAGGCCACAGTACCCCCCACAGCTAGATACCTTAATTGTCAAAAGCTGCTCTGTGATCACTCAAACATTGAAGGCTCTTTCATTTCACCTTCCCAGAGAACTATGTATATAAAATTCTATTTCCAAAATTTAGAATCTATGGACCTGGGAGAATACAGATACATATATGTATTTCAGGAAATTAACCCCCTTTAAGAATTACTTCACTTTTTAAACAATAGTATATTGGCCAAAGTGCAAATTATTTTTGATGCAGTGGCTATAGTGATATCTTGGGATGAGGGTTGCAGGATTCAGGCACTAGTTTTATCATTTATTAACCTGTGTTCTTGGGCAAATCAAATCCTCATTGGGGCTGATGATCATCTGAACAAGCTCCATGAATACTATCAATTTTAAAAGCC